>NC_142798.1:636171-936171 GCF_049724085.1 Artemia sp. Qi Xiang Cuo | reverse complement strand
AAACGGTGTTGCATCTTGTGCAACAGCAGCAGAAGCTTTTGCCAGTAAATCTGAGTAAGAATTTGTGGTAATTATTTTTCATTTAATTTTAAGTTTGGAAAAACTGGTGAAACGGTGTTGCATCTTGTGCAACGGTAGCAGAAGCTTTTGCCAGTAAATCTGAGTAAGAATTTGGTGCTTATTTTTCTTTTAATTTTAAATTTGGAAAAAAGGGTGAAATGGTGTCTTATCTTGTATAATTAGTTACTGGGAAACGGTTAAGCGTTTACACTCAAATAGTGGAATGCTCATAAACAGAATAGATCCTGTCCTTCAAAATTTCTGCTGGTTGCAAATATTTTTCTATATTATAGTATGATTAGACGTAATGGTAAAACCGTTTTTAAGTCCTTATAAATTGCAGAAGAACTGATTTATTGCCACTCTATAACGAAAAATACTTGAAATCAGAATAATGGCTGTCTTTAAAACGTATCTCTAAACTTATTTCATCTTATGGTAAGTTCAGTAATGCCTTTTAAAAGTGTTTTCAGCCCGTTAAAATAGGAAAGGAAAATGATCACTGATGCTGTTTTTACTGATGATTGACAATCGTGTAACCGCATGTCTTCATTCAAAGTTAAATTTATTGGGTATTTGTTTAATATACCTCTTACCTAATATTCTTCTAATATGTTTCTCTGATGCTCAATCCTAATGAAATATACCAAAGTAATATAAACATATAATACTATAGAAACAAGTTTGGGCTGTATATATTCAAATTGGGGGGGGGGGGGGGGGTTAAAGGATAGGGGGTCTGCATGCCTAAGGTGTTAGGTTACAATTATTCTGAATAGTATTTAGTAAGAATTATTTTATAACTTCACACCGCCCTAACACTTTACCCCCCCCTCTAATGCGCAAATGTAAAGCCCAAATTATATATTTTCCATTCATTCTGTCCCTTCTCCTTGTCTTGTCTCACGCTATGTGGAAAGAAGCTAACAACAACAAAACAAAAAAGAACGGCTCTATAATGCGTCAATGAATCAACAACTTGAGTGGTAGGGAGTTTATCATACAAGTACCGTTTGTTGTATTGACTAGGGGGCAAACCCCCACATATAAATAACGATTTCTGTTCCTTTTAAGTTTTGATGCTGCTTCTTACTTTCAGTTGAAAAAAACTTAATTTTTTCTATTTAATTTCTGATTGTTTTTCTAAAAAATGCTGGGAAATCCTTTACCCACTTCATAGAAATGTCCCTTCCCCCAAGGACACATCCTTCATGGAAATATCCTTCCCTGCAGCCCTTCCCCAGGGAATTGAGGCAGATTAAGTCATCCTCAAAGACATATTTATTAGATTTTTGACTATGTTGAACAATTTGACTATCTCGAAACTTTGATTGGGTGACTTCGGGAACAAAATGAGCGTGGAAGGTGGCCAATTTGCCCTCCAATTTTTCGGTCACTTAAAACGGGCACTAGAACTTTTAACTTCCGTTCGAATGAGCCCTCTTACGATACTCTAGGACAACTGGATCGACATGATTACCCCTGGAAAAAAAAACAAATAAATAAATACGCATCCATGATCTTTCTTCCGGCAAAAAATACAAAATTTCACGTTTTTGCAGATAGGAGCTCTCTGATACGTTGGATCTAATGAAGTGATTTTCATTAAAGTTCTATCATTTTTAGGGGTTGTTTTCCCCATTTTTCAAACGTAAGGCAAATTTTCTCAAGTGCGTAACTTTTGATGGGTAAAACTCTGGTATAAAAATTCCTTTTGATACTTTTAATTGGTTTATGTTGGTATGAAAATTCCTTTTCTTAGAGTTTAGGTTACTATTGAGCCGGGTCGCTCCTTACTTACAGTTCGTTACCACGAACTATTTGAAACTCTCGGGTAAAAACACGTATTTCAAAACTCCTGAAGAACTTCAGGATTTGGATTTACTGTGAGATTTAGCTTATCCTGGAATAACTTTCCAACGATCTCGGATTCCAGTGTAATTTTGCGGTAATATTGGTAACAGCGCAACAGTGGTAATTTTATACTCATTTTTATCCAAGAGATCCACACATTTCGTATCGTTGATTTGCTAGCTCTTTAGTACGTTCAAACATGAGGTGTGAGTTACCCCTTTGGAAGTCGTCTTCACACTACTGACACTTATTGGGTGTCATGTCTTTGTGTACCCGGCAAGATTTCTTCTCGATTTGGCGTTTGAGTTGCTTGAACCTATCCTTGTTTTCATGATCCTGCTTGTGTCTCTCGTTACTCATGTCAATGATCTCTTGGTTTATCCATGCCGTGTCTCCTGAAGATTTACGGCCAAGAAGTAGCTCAGCTGTCTTACATATATCCCTGCTACTTCACAACACAAACTTATCAATGTCGGCTGGGCTAGATAGGTCAGGTGTTTCTTGCATGATCTTCAATAGTCTTTCGTTTACCTGCTTCTACACTTATATTTCGTCTTCTTGTCATTCAGGGCTTCTACACGAAATCTTGGGACTTCTTGCTTCGATTTGACAACAAAGTTTAATCTAAGACAAACTGATGACATGGGGAGACTGTGATCACTATCGAAATCTCCACCAGATGTAGTTACTGTGTCTGTGAGCAATGATTTCCACTGGTGTGATCAACGATTTCCATGATGGCAGACATTCCATTAGGAGACCACCAAGTTATTTTCCTCTCTTGCTTGTGATTCAATGAGTCGCCCTCCACTCCTGTTGATCTGTACAATTCCAAATTTGCCCATGATATTTTTGTTTTGACTTGTATCATTTTCCAAGATTGCATTGAAGTCTCCAAGTACTACAACGAAGTTTTCCTTTGGAATGGTATCAACATGTTTCTGAAGCTGACAACAAATATGAAATATATTTACACTCCTTATCCGACCTTGATGAATCAGAAACGTAAACCTGCAGTAGAGAGAGGATGCTCAATTTACTTTTAAGTCAGATCATCATCAATATTTCTGAGACAGACCGAGACAGGAATACTGGCGGATTCCCTCAGTGTAAAATTTCTACAGAAAGTTAACTCTCCATTGGAATTTTTCCCCTTTTAAAGTCCTCCACCTAAGAAAATTTTCATAATATTTCCCAATAACAATAAATTACTTTTTTGTATATATTAATTACGAACTTTCGTGTGTTTTTCGTTTTTTTAGGGGGGGGGGCGGGGACTATGGAGCCGAGCCGCGTGTTACATACAGTTTGTTTCCGCGCCCTATATTGTTACCCGATTCGTGAATCCCCGGGTGTTAAGAGAACCTTACGGGTTAGCCAATCGATTCGTACTAGAAAAAGTATCTAGCAATGTGAAAAATGCATGCATTTTAGGCAACAACTGTGAAGCTATGCTCGAGAGTTGACATGAGATTCAATCGTAATTTAACCCCAGTCCAAACCAAGCATAAAGTTGTTTTAATTTCTGAAGCAGTACTGGTTTCTCTCTTAGTTCTTTCACGTTCTCATGCGCTGTTTTCACAAACATGACTCAAACACTTTTTGCCATGATAAATGCAAACTTCTTCCCGTAAGTTATCTTCCCTGTGCAACTTTTGGGTTTTTCATCTTATCCAGCCGTCCTACGGTTCTAATATTTCACTGGAAAACTTTTTAGTCCTCCTAAATCTATTTCGCATGTTGTTGCAACGGTGCGTAGTATAGTAGTCATGTGTCGTTTTGTCATAACCTGTCTGAAAGCATCAGCATAATGACGACCTCTGTCGATCATACACTTATCTGAAATAACATAAATTCTTCTGAAATTCACCTGAAAGACCATACCAAGTGAAAGAGTGTAACTGACAAAACTGTTCTTCGAGCATTCAGAGTGGGGTGTCTCCTCTTGAAGGTGGGCTCAGTGGTCAACATTCCTAAAACGAATTGGCAAATGACAGCAGAAGTCAATTTAACTCACAAGTGCTTGTAAGCGATGTGAGCACTAAAGTTAAGCCAATCAAACTTACAACCAGCAGCTGCATCGACGTTTTCTCCAGATGTAAACATGTTCGTGGGTATCAAATTGATTTTTTTTTTCTAAAAAGACGCTTTTTGAAGTTTTTGCTGCACAATGCACTTTTCCTAAAATTTATGCTTTACAACTGCAGCTTATTTAGGATGCTTTTTTGATGGGTTTGAAAAAGCTGAATAGCTTTTTACCCATCAAGCCAACCAGAAAGATGACTGCCTTTAGTCAAAAAGTTTTTTTCTAATTTTTTTTATATTCTTGAAATGATAAATTTGTAATTTCATTCGATAAACCAGCCGATGGTGCATCATTTAATAAATCATTCTGAAATTGATGCATAAGCTGTGTCTCTAAGACATCGGCTTTCGGCTGGTTTATTATTATGACAAACTTTTTTTGAAAATAAATTAATCTCCTTTTCTTTTTCTTTTATTTTTAATTTTTTTCCCCCTTCAAATTCTAGAAAAATTTTAATAAGTTTCTCATGTAAATAATTATTAATTTTTTACAGTTGTAAAAAATTTTTTCTTGCATTTTATTCTTATGTTGCCGATGGAATAATAAATAATTTTGAGATCTCCGGGGGTTCGTCTAAATTGAATTCGATTTGATTCTTTTCCAGATTTGCAAAATCTACATGGGCAGAGGTATAAATCACCAGGTACTCTATTTGTCGGTCCTGAAAATTTTCTTCACCTACCTCCATTTCGCAATTTTTTTTTCCTTCAGTTATTTTGAATATATCATTTTTTAGGTCAAGATACGAACGAAAATACTTTTCTATGCTAAAATCTCCTTTTCTTGCGTAGAAATCAATTACTTTGATGTTTTTAGTCTTGCTGTAATGTTTTATCTGCACACATATAATATTTTTCTTTTCGTTTTTGGAGTAGCAAAACACGACATCATCAAATTTTTGATTGGACGTTTTTTGGCTGGTTATTTCACGTCCAATCTTAAAATTTGATTTTCTAAATTTTATTCTTGCATTTCTTTCAATTATGTGGAAAAGTAAACTTTCATAATTTATGGCCATACTCCCTCTGAGTTGGGAATCATGCAGTTGCTTAACAACATCAAGGCCAATTACAATCTTGAGAATTTCTTCCCATTCCATCCTATTTTCTAAGTTCTTTTTTTTGTATTTCTTTTTCAATAAGTCAACAACTGTTTTGCCATCATCATTTTTGATATCCAGTCGAACAAAAGTTTTCTCCATAAGATATTTTACTATCTTTAAGAAGCCGTACTGGATGGCCATATGTACTGGGCTGTTTTTGTTTAGGCTTTGCGAATTGACATCAGTTCTTTTTTCTATTGCAGTTTTGACCATTAAAAGTCTTGAATCTTCTGAAACTCTCTGTTTCGTAGAAAGAGCCTCTCTCAGAAAGAAACTCTCAGATTCTACGTTACGATCGTCAATTTTGTCAAACTTTTGATAAATATTAACAGAATTCATAATAATAATTATGCAGGCACTATTTAAGCTAGTAAAAAGGCAGGCACTATTTAAGCTAATTGAATTTTTCCAAAAGCATAAGATCTACTTCACTTAAATGATCCTAAATTTTATTTTATGCGGATTTTTTGGCCTTAAACAAAAATGCACATATTTAATGAGAGTGCAAATAATTTTGCGCTCACTAAAATTTGCGTTTCATATTATTTTTGCTGTATTATAAAAACGCTGTGTGCATGTAATTTCAGCGAAACGGCATATCATTAATATCTCAGGAACGCCTAAGGGTATTAAGTTAATACTGTTTGGGTATATTGAGTTTGAAGCTGAAATAAATCTAAAGATCGCTAAGGGTGTAAAAAGGTTGTATCTCCGATCTCTCAGGAACGTTTACAGTACTTGTGTTGAAACTGTGGGTCATGACGAGGGGGAGGGTTGATAGTATGTCTATTCTCAAGGTTTTAGCATTAGGGGGGGGGGGGGGGTAAGAATTTATTTAGCCCTATAAAACCCCATAGCTTACACAAACTTTCAATTCATATATTTGAATATTTTTCCACGTACACATCCACCCAAAGCATTATGACACATTTTAAAATATTTTTGTCTTAACAAATGAAAAAGACTGTGTCAATGGCAAGCGATCAGAAACTGATTAAGTAATAATTCCATCAATCAATTTTTCAAAGAAAAGTAAAGAGATATAGTAAACCAAAGAATAGCAGAAATAAAGTCAAATAATTTTCTAGCGTAAAATGACCTTAAATCACCATAAAAAAATGAAATAAAATGCAAAACAAACAGCAATTGCGATAAAGGACCCAAGTCAAACCCAAAACGAGCCGAAACTCCCCCACAGAGTAGTTGCCCCCCCCCCTGACACCCCCTCTGACTTCTAAACACAAGAATGCTATTCGCACTTTCGCTCATATTTGGTTTCATATATCACTTTACTTTTC
This sequence comes from Artemia sp. Qi Xiang Cuo, assembly GCF_049724085.1. Lineage (NCBI taxonomy): Eukaryota > Metazoa > Arthropoda > Branchiopoda > Anostraca > Artemiidae > Artemia > Artemia sp. Qi Xiang Cuo. The sequence continues at coordinate 929,771 of NC_142798.1, read as the reverse complement.
TTTAAAAACTTCATGTGTGGATTTTTTTTTCAAATTACTTTCCTACCTTTGACGTTAGTTCCGCCCGTGTGGCCAGGGGCACACAAAGCATCCACGAGACTTCGCCCATCTTTTCTGAATCGAGAAGCTGCTTATATGTCTTTCCAATCAGGTGGAAGGGATGCATAGATACTGCGCAGGTCAGGCTGGTATGTTTGTTGCAAAGTGGTCTGAGGTCCTCCCCGTCGTCGACTTCCGTTTGAGTGCCAATGTAAAGTGGCTTTTGGGATCTGAGTGTCCTGCTTGCGAAAAATGGCCCAAGCATCTCTACCTCTGAGCTCTAACGATATCAGTCATCAGAGGCTGGTTGGCAAGTCTGCAAACTTTTTCATTTGTGATTCTGTCTGACTAACGAATATTTAAAATTCTTAAATTAGTTTCTACTTTTTCTTAATTGAAATAGTTTTTTTCATTTATTAAGCAAAGAATACTTTAAATTTTTGAATGTCTATGAACACCCGGATTCTGGAAAACATACTCTGGATGGGTATCAGGATATCGTTGATATTTTGTTTTTAGAACCCGCATGTACGTAGTGTGTTATTATCTAGGTCAATTTTTCTAAGGATACGTTATTTTGCCAACCTGGAAGCATATAGTATCTTTTGATTTTGTTCAACTTCAGCCTCATCATTCCCTGAAATTATCATCTTAATTCTCTTTGCTGTTCTTGAGATTTTACTAAAATGCCCGTTTAAGAACCTGGACACACAAATTGTCTTTTAATTTAGTTCGACATCCTCTCGACATTCCCTGAAAGTTCCAGCTTATTACCACGGTCTGTTTTTGAGATATTGTAAAAGCCCCCCGCCTTCCATCATAAAACGTATATTTATACACTTACGTATTTATATTATTTAGGGCCTCGATTCTTGAGATTTTGGGGGTCTTGTCATCCCCGGACTTATATTTATTGAATATTTGACTATTGATTGAATCTAAAATCCCAAACAAAATCGATGTTTCAAATTTTTGATCGTGTGTCAGTGGAGGGCAGGGGGAGAGTTTGGAAAAGAAGGGCAAAGCACCCGAGTGTTTTTCCTCCGATCACCTTTGAATCTTAAAGATATTGCTAGAACTTTTGATTTCCAATTGAATGAGCCCCCCCTCTGATATTTCTTGCTTCATCCTTCCATATGAAGTGGCTCTGGAACAAAGACAATACATTGAAGGCTTATGGCTCTTAATACAAGCAAAGCAAGAGCTTTGCCCCAGATCTAAGGTAATTGATTAAATTAGGCTTTAAACCTACTACTGGCATGTTACTTTTCACTGGGACAATCTGCTTAGTGTGATTTTGACCAGCAGAAGCCAATGTTTTTTTTTGTGAAAAAAATTATGTGTTTTGGTATTATTGATTAAATTAATCAAATTAATTGATTAAATTTAATTAAATGATTAAATGAAATGATTAAATAGATAATTGATTAAATTAGGCTTTAAACCTACTACTGGCATGTTACTTTTCACTGGGACAATCTGCTTAGTGTGATTTTGACCAGCAGAAGCCAATGTTTTTTTGTGAAAAAATTATATGTTTTGGCATTAACGATTAAATTGATTAAATCAATTGATTAAATTAAATTATTAAATAGGTAATTGATTAAATTAGGCTTTAAACCTACTACTGGCATGATACTTTTCACTGGGACAGTCTGCTTAGTGTGATGTTGACCAGCAGAAGCCTATGTTTTTTTTTGTGAAAAAAAATTATATGTTTTGGTATTGTTTACATAGAAATTGGTGGGCATTGGGGAACTGGTGGGCATGAAAGGGGTGTTAACTGCCTTCCAATCACTTTTGACCCTTAAAAAGGGCACTAGAACTCTTGATTTCCGATTGAATTAGCCCCCTTTGAAGTTTCTATGACAACCCCTTCCATATGAAGTGCCTCTGGGCAAAAAAATAAATGATAAAACATTGGAGCTTTATGGCCTTTACTATAGGCAATGCTATAGCATTGCCTCTGACTACCTCCACTCTTTCTCTCTCTAGATGGGTCTGACCTTTGATGACCTTTACAAATCTTTAGGTTATAAAAGTAAAATTTTGCAAAATAGATTATCTGCTTGAATGAAGTACAACAAAACTGGGTACTCCTGTACTAAGCGGACTCTTTTATATAGTGCTAGTTTGATTAGTGCTAATAAAATAAAATGAATATATAATAGTTTAGAAACAAATTTGGGCTATATATCTGCACAATAGGGGGGGGGGGTAAATCCAAGCGCAAATTAAATACATACCCGAACCTAGGTACCTTCTCTCCCCCCCCCCTATACCCCCCAAAAAACACAGTTTAATATTGTAAACACAATGGAAACCATGTTATCATTGCCAACTCTATAGCAGTTAATATGTCAAAAATTTGACATTTAATGTAGCTCCTTACTTTCAGTTAAAAAACTTGTTTTTTAAAATTTAATTTAAAGATAATTTTTTACATAATGCTGAAACAAGTTGAAAAACTTGTTTTTTTCATTTAATCTTTGTTCCTTTTTTTAAAAAATGCTGGGAAATCCGGTACCCCCTTCACAGTAATCTGCCTTCCCCCATGATAACTTCCTCCCTGGAAAGATGCTCCCACATATCACCCGAACCCCCCCGCCACAAACCCAGAAAAAATTACCCCCTGAAAATGGCTGTACACTTTCCAATACCCAAGGCCATACGTTAACATTGGGTAAAGTTCCGAGCTTTAAGCCCTCCCTCCGGGGACCTAGGGGGATTAAGTCGTCCTAAAAGACATATTTATTATATTTTTGACCATGCTGAACAAAATGGATCTCTCAAAATTTTGATCGGGTGACTTTGGGAAAAAAATAAGCGTGGGACTTTAAAAATAAGCGTGGGACATTTTTGTAACTTAAAAAGGGCACTAGAACTTTTAATTTCCGTTCGAACAGAAATTTCATCTCCTGATATTGTAGGACCACTGGGTCGTTACGATCGATATACAGCTAAATTTGTAGACGATATACAGCTAAATACAATTGATGAGTTATAAAATTGTAATATATTTATGAAATTATATGCCAGGAAAAATAAACAAAAAGTTCAGATTAACTTTACTTTCATTCACAGGGCAGGTTTACACACTGCGTTCATTTCAGAAAGAATGGAAGGGGGTTGAATGTAAGTGTAAATTGACAAAAAAGCTCAAAACATCGAAAAATAACGGTGCGAAAATCGTACAAATCTTGAGATATCGGAGACAGGGGGCTGAAACTGTTTACATGCCTGGTTTAAAAGGCTATACTGACAGTACTGAACACGGGGGCCGGTGTTTAACATACGGACATTTTTAAAGAAACATACGAAGATTAATATGGAAGTGACCCCAAATGACCTTATAGCATTACAAAAAAAAGCCCCTTAAATATACAAAAGTATGCCTAGTGGACGCGTCCTCTTTCGCAAGGGGCGGACTGACGGTCTCCATGGTTAGCCGTTAGATCAAGTCCACGGGAAGGATATTTTGTAAAATGTAAAAAACAACTATTCTTAAACAAATTTTTTTTATTCCCCTCTCCCTCCCTTTTGAAAAATATAGCATTATTTTGGAAGATGTGTAAAAATGTAGCACTTTAGTGCTACTATTTCCTGATAACAAAAACAGGACCAGAGTCACCAATTACGAGAATTCCAAAGGACTGGAGGAGGCGTGTAGCCCTGCTTTCGACCGGTAGCCTAATGCACTGCTTGAATTCAAGTGTATTTTTCCTTCATTTTTCTGCTAGAAAAATCTTTAGCAAGCAGTGTGATGTATGGTTGTCCAAATGTAAACACGCGTATGGTATATACAATTTTCATTATTCCGAGAAAATTGTCTTCACAGTTTCTCAACTCCACCCATTGCGAAACACTGACACAGGATTTAAGCGAAAAATCGTTAGGATTGGCTTCAAAAAGCATTCTATCCAATTGCGCAATTAAAATAAATGCCGAAGTTCGATGACACGGCTAAATGTCATGTACGCGTTTTCACCATTGACGTACTTCTAGTTCTTCTATGAATTAAAAAAAAAGTTTTTTTAACTAGAAGTAAGGAGTGGCATTAAAACTTAAAACGAACAGAAGCTATTCTGTATATGACAGGGTCTGTCCCCTCCTCAACGCCTCGCTCTTTACGCTAAAGTTTTTTTTTGTTTTAAAAAATAAAGTTGTGAGGCAGAGTCAAACTTTAGCGTAAAGAGCGAGGCGTTAAGGAGGGGACAGACTCATTCATATACGGAATAATTTCTGTTCGTTTTAAGCTTTAATGTCGCTCCTTACTTTCAGTTAAAAAACTGTTTTTTTTAATTTAATTTCTGAATATTTTTGAATTAATGAAGTTTTGATTTTGGCTCACTGTACATGAAAAATCAAAACGAGATTAGCATATTATTTTTTATTATTATTTTTTTTTGCTAAATGACTTTCCCCGAAATTTTTTTCTTACGTAACTTACGAATTAATTTACGTAACGAACTTCTATATTCGTATGTTTTTATTACGCATATTAGGGAGTTCACCCCCTTGTCAATAACTCACCCTTTAAGCTAAAGTTCAAACTTTGTTTGAAACGCAAAACCCTGAATCACAAAGGTCGGTTAATTAGCATAGATAGCTCTTTTGAAAGTACTAAGAAAAACTTTAGCGCGAAGAGCGAGGTATTGACTAGAAGGTGAACCCCCACATATAAATAAAGATTTCTGTTCCTTTTAAGTTTTGATGTTGCTCCTTACTTTCAGTTGAAAAAAACTTAATTTTTTCTACTTAATTTCTGATTGTTTTTCTAAGAAATGCTGGAAAATCCTTCGCCCCCTTCATAGAAATGTCCCTTACCCCAAGGAAACATCTTCCATAAACTAGAAAAAAAAATTGAACTTCAGCTACTTTTGTCCATCTTGGAATCTAGCTAGGTTACGAAAATGACATTTTCAAGAATGGGTATACAGGCCAAAGTATGTCCTGGGAAGGGATATGTCCTGGGATTTTGAATTACCTGCCCACACTCCTGAGTAAGAATTTGTGGTGATTATTTTTCTTTTAATTTTAAGTTTGGAAAAATTGGTGAAACGGTGTTGCATCTTGTGCAACAGCAGCAGAAGCTTTTGCCAGTAAATCTGAGTAAGAATTTGTGGTGATTATTTTTCTTTTAATTTTAAATTTTGAAAAACTGGTGAAATGGTGTTACATCTTGTGCAACAGCAGCAGAAGCTTTTGCCAGTAAATCTGAGTAAGAATTTGTGGTGATTATTTTTCTTTTAATTTTAAGTTTGGAAAAACTGGTGAAACGGTGTTGCATCTTGTGCAACAGCAGCAGAAGCTTTTGCCAGTAAATCTGAGTAAGAATTTGTGGTAATTATTTTTCTTTTAATTTTAAGTTTGGAAAAACTGGTGAAACGGTGTTGCATCTTGTGCAACAGCAGCAGAAGCTTTTGCCAGTAAATCTGAGTAAGAATTTGGTGCTTATTTTTCTTTTAATTTTAAATTTGGAAAAAAGGGTGAAATGGTGTCTTATCTTGTATAATTAAATAAAAAAAACAAGTTTTTTTAACTGAAAGTAAGGAACGACGTTAAAACTTAAAACGAACAGAAATTATTCCGTATATGAAGGGGGCTGTCCCCTCCTCAACGCCTCGCTCTTTACGCTAAAGTTTTTTTATTGTTTAAAAAAATAGAGTTGTGAGAAAGTCAAACTTTAGCGTAAAGAGCGAGGCGTTGAGGAGGGGACAGCCCCTTCATATACGGAATAATTTCTGTTCGTTTTAAGTTTTAACGTCGTTCCTTACTTTCAGTTAAAAAAACTTGTTTTTTTTATTTAATTTTTGAACGTTTTTGAATTAATGCAGGTTTTGATTTTGGCTCACCGTACATGAATAATTAAAACAAAATTTGCATATTATATTTGGTTAAATGGCTTTCTCGAAACTTGTTTAATTTTATTTACGAACGTTTTTATTAGTAATAAATATACGTAACTTAGAATTAACTTACGTAACGAACTTCTATATTCATAAATTTTTAACACGTATATTAGGGGGTTCGCCCCCTAGTCAATACCCTGCTCTTTAAACTATAGTTCGAATTTTTTTTCCAGTTCTTTAAAAATGACCTCTTAATCACAATCAGTTGATCAGTTGAAAAACTTGTTTTTTTTATTTAATTCCTGATCTTTTTCTTTAATAATGCTGGGAAATCCGGCGCCCCCTTCATAGCAATGTCCCTTCCCCCATGAAAACTTCCTTCATGGAAAGATCCTTCCATATAGCCCTCGACCCTCCCCTTCCCCCACCTACCAGAAAAAATCTCCTCTGAAAAAGTCTGTATACTTCCCAATAACCAATACTATATGTTAACATTGAGTAAAGTTCATAACTTTCAGCCCTCCCCCTGGGGACTTTGGGGGATCAAGTCATCCTAAAAGACATTTTTATCATATTTTCGACCATGCTGAACAAAATGGCTATCTCAAAATTTTGATCGGGTGACTTTGGGAAAAAAATGAGCGTGGGAGGGGGCCTTGTTGCCCTCCATTTTTTTTGTTAAATTAAAAAGGTAACTTTAAATTTTATTTTCCGTTCAAATTTGCCCTCCCACTTTATTCTAGGACAACTGGGTCTTTACTATAACCCCTTGTTAAAAAAAAAAAAAAAAAAAAAAAAAAAAAAACAAAAAAATAAACACCCAACCGTGATCTTTATTATGGCAAAAAATGCAAAATTACACATTTTTGTAGATAGGAGCTTGAAACCTCTACAGGAGGGTTATCTGATACGCTGAATATGATGGTGTTATTTTCATTAAGGTTCTATAACTTTTAGGGGGTCTTTCCCCCTTTTTTTGAAAATCAGCCAAATTTTCTCAGGCGCGTAACTTTTGATGGGTAGCTCTAAACTTGATGAAAGTTATATATTTGAAATCAGCATTGAAATCTGATTCTTTTGATATATCTATTGGTATCAAAAACCCGTTTTCTAGAGTTTCGGTTACCATTGAGCCGGGTCGCTCCTTACTTACAGTTCGTTACCACGAACTGTTTGATTAGTTACTGGGAAACGGTTAAGCGTTTACACTCAAATAGTGGAATGCTCATAAACAGAATAGATCCTGTCCTTCAAAATTTCTGCTGGTTGCAAATATTTTTCTATATTATAGTATGATTAGACGTAATGGTAAAACCGTTTTTAAGTCCTTATAAATTGCAGAAGAACTGATTTATTGCCACTCTATAACGAAAAATACTTGAAATCAGAATAATGGCTGTCTTTAAAACGTATCTCTAAACTTATTTCATCTTATGGTAAGTTCAGTAATGCCTTTTAAAAGTGTTTTCAGCCCGTTAAAATAGGAAAGGAAAATGATCACTGATGCTGTTTTTACTGATGATTGACAATCGTGTAACCGCATGTCTTCATTCAAAGTTAAGTTTGTTGGGTATTTGTTTAATATACCCCTTACCTAATATTCTTCTAATATGTTTCTCTGATGCTCAATCCTAATGAAATATACCAAAGTAAGATAAACATATAATACTATAGAAACAAGTTTGGGCTGTATATATTCAAATTGGGGGGGGGGGGGGGGGCTAAAGGATAGGGGGTCGGCATGCCGAATGTGTTTGGTTAAAATTATTCGGCATAGTATTTAGTAATAATTTTTTTCTAACTTCACACCGCCCTAACAATTTACCCCCCCCCCCCCCTCTAATGCGCAAATGTAAAGCCCAAATTATATATTTTCCATCTATTCTGTCCCTTCTCCTTGTCTTGTCTCACGCTATGTGGAAAGAAGCTAACAACAACAAAACAAAAAAGAACGGCTCTATAATGCGTCAATGAATCAACAACTTGAGTGGTAGGGAGTTTATCATACAAGTACCGTTTGTTGTATTGACTAGGGGGCGAACCCCCACATATAAATAACGATTTCTGTTCCTTTTAAGTTTTGATGTTGCTCCTTACTTTCAGTTGAAAAAAACTTAATTTTTTCTATTTAATTTCTGATTGTTTTTCTAAAAAAATGCTGGGAAATCCTTTGCCCACTTCATAGAAATGTCCCTTCCCCCAAGGAAACATCCTCCATGGAAAGATCCTTCCCTGCAGCCCTTCCCCAGGGAATTGAGGCAGATTAAGTCATCCTCAAAGACATATTTATTAGATTTTCGACTATGTTGAACAATTTGACTATCTCAAAACTTTGATTGGGTGACTTCGGGAACAAAATGAGCGTGGAAGGTGGCCAATTTGCCCTCCAATTTTTCGGTCACTTAAAACGGGCACTAGAACTTTTAACTTCCGTTCGAATGAGCCCTCTTACGATACTCTAGGACAACTGGATCGACATGATTACCCCTGGAAAAAAAAACAAATAAATAAATACGCATCCATGATCTTTCTTCCGGCAAAAAATACAAAATTTCACGTTTTTGCAGTTAGGAGCTCTCTGATACATTGGATCTAATGAAGTGATTTTCATTAAAGTTCTATCATTTTTAGGGGTTGTTTTCCCCATTTTTCGAACGTAAGGCAAATTTTCTCAAGTGCGTAACTTTTGATGGGTAAAACTCTGGTATAACAATTCCTTTTGATACTTTTAATTGGTTTATGTTGGTATGAAAATTCCTTTTCTTAGAGTTTAGGTTACTATTGAGCCGGGTCGCTCCTTACTTACAGTTCGTTACCACGAACTATTTGAAACTCTCGGGTAAAAACACGTATTTCAAAACTCCTGAAGAACTTCAGGATTTGGATTTACTGTGAGATTTAGGTTATCCTGGAATAACTTTTCAACGATCTCCGATTCCAGTGTAATTTTGCGGTGATATTGGTAACAGCGCAACAGTGGTAATTTTATACTCATTTTTATCCAAGAGATCCACACATTTCGTATCGTTGATTTGCTAGCTCTTTAGTACGTTCAAACATGAGGTGTGAGTTACCCCTTCGGAAGTCGTCTTCACACTACTGACACTTATTGGGTGTCATGTCTTTGTGTACCCGGCAAGATTTCTTCTCGATTTGGCGTTTGAGTTGCTTGAACCTATCCTTGTTTTCATGATCCTGCTTGTGTCTCTCGTTACTCATGTCAATGATCTCTTGGTTTATCCATGCCGTGTCTCCTGAAGATTTACGGCCAAGAAGTAGCTCAGCTGTCTTACATATATCCCTGCTACTTCACAACACAAACTTCTACACTTATATTTTGTCTTCTTGTTATTCAGGGCTTCTACACGGAATCTTGGGACTTCTTGCTTCGATTTGACAACAAAGTTTAATCTAAGACAAACTGATGACATGGGGAGACTGTGATCACTATCGAAATCTCCACCAGATGTAGTTACTGTGTCTGTGAGCAATGATTTCCACTGGTGTGATCAACGATTTCCATGATGGCAGACATTCCATTAGGAGACCACCAAGTTATTTTCCTCTCTTGCTTGTGATTCAATGAGTCGCCCTCCACTCCTGTTGATCTGTACAATTCCAAATTTGCCCATGATATTTTTGTTTTGACTTGTATCATTTTCCAAGATTGCATTGAAGTCTCCAAGTACTACAACGAAGTTTTCCTTTGGAATGGTATCAACATGTTTCTGAAGCTGACAACAAATATGAAATATATTTACACTCCTTATCCGACCTTGATGAATCAGAAACGTAAACCTGCAGTAGAGAGAGGATGCTCAATTTACTTTTAAGTCAGATCATCATCAATATTTCTGAGACAGACCGAGACAGGAATACTGGCAGATTCCCTCAGTGTAAAATTTCTACAGAAAGTTAACTCTCCATTGGAATTTTTCCCCTTTTAAAGTCCTCCTCCTAAGAAAATTGTCAGAATATTTCCCAATAACAATAAATTACTTTTTTTTATCTATTAATTACCAACTTTCGTTTGTTTTTAGTTTTTTTAGGGGGGGGGGCGGGGACGATGGTGCCGAGCCGCGTGTTACTTATAGTTTGTTTCCGCGCCCTATATTGTTACCCGATTCGTGAATCCACGCGGTTTAAGAGAACCTTACGGGTTAGCGAATCGATTCGTACTAGAAAAAGTATCTAGCAATGTGAAAAATGCATGCATTTTAGGCATGAACTGTGAAGTTATGCTCGAGAGTTGACATGAGATTCAATCGTAATTTAACCCCAGTCCAAACCAAGCATAAAGTTTTTTTAATTTCTGAAGCAGTACTGGTTTCTCTCTTAGTTCTTTCACGTTCTCATGCGCTGTTTTCACAAACATGACTCAAACACTTTTTGCCATGATAAATGCAAACTTCTTCCAGTAAGTTATCTTCCCTGTGCAACTTTTGGGTTTTTCATCTTATCCAGCCATCCTACGGTTCTAATATTTCACTGGAAAACTTTTTAGTCCTCCTGAATCTATTTCGCATGTTGGTGCAACGGTGCGTAGTATAGTATACATGTGTCGTGTTGTCATAACCTGTCTGAAAGCATCAGCATAATGACGACCTCTGTCGATCATACACTTATCTGAAATAACATAAATTCTTCTGAAATTCATCTGAAAGACCATACCAAGTAAAAGAGTGTAACTGACAAAACTGTTCTTCGAGCATTCAGAGTGGGGTGTCTCCTCTTGAAGGTGGGCTCAGTGGTCAACATTCCTAAAACGAATTGGCAAATGACAGCAGAAGTCAATTTAACTCACAAGTGCTTGTAAGCGATGTGAGCACTAAAGTTAAGCCAATCAAACTTACACCCAGCAGCTGCATCGACGTTTTCTCCAGATGTAAACATGTTTGTGGGTATCAAATTGATTTTTTTTTCTAAAAAGACGCTTTTTGCAGTTTTTGCTGCGCAATGCACTTTTCCTAAAATTTATGCTTTACAACGGCAGCTTCTTTAGGATGCTTTTTTGATGGGTTTGAAAAAGCTGAATAGCTTTTTCCCCATCAAGCCAACCAGAAAGATGACCGCCTTTAGTCTAAAAGTTTTTTTCTAATTTTTTTTTATATTCTTGAAATGATAAATTTGTAATTTCATTCGATAAACCAGCCGATGGTGCATCATTTAATAAATCATTCTGAAATTGATGCATAAGCTGTGTCTCTAAGACATCGGCTTTCGGCTGGTTTATTATTATGACAAACTTTTTTGAAAATAAATTAATCTCCTTTTCTTTTTCTTTTATTTTTAATTTTTTTCCCCCTTCAAATTCTAGAAAATTTTAACAAGTTTCTCATGTAAATAATTATTAATTTTTTCCAGTTGTAAAAACTTTTTGCTTGCATTTTCTTCTTCTGTTGCCGATGGAATAATAAATAATTTTGAGATCTCCGGGGGTTCGTCTAAATTGAATTCGATTTGATTCTTTTCCAGATTTGCAAAATCTACATCGGCAGAGGTATAAATCACCAGGTACTCTATTTGTCGGTCCTGAAAATTTTCTTCATCTACCTCCATTTTGCAATTTTTTTTTCTTCAGTTATTTTGAATATATCATTTTTTAGGTCAAGATACGAACGAAAATACTTTTCTATGCTAAAATCTCCTTTTCTTGCGTAGAAATCAATTACTTTGATGTTTTTAGTCTTGCTGTAATGTTTTATCTGCACACATATAATATTTTTCTTTTCGTTTTTGGAGTAGCAAAACACGACATCATCAAATTTTTGATTGGACGTTTTTTGGCAGGTTATTTCACGTCCAATCTTAAAATTTGATTTTCTAAATTTTATTCTTGCATTTCTTTCAATTATGTGGAAAAGTAAACTTTCATAATTTATGGCCATACTCCCTCTGAGTTGGGCATCATGCAGTTGCTTAACAACATCAAGGCCAATTACAATCTTGAGAATTTCTTCCCATTCCATCCTATTTTCTAAGTTCTTTTTTTTGTATTTCTTTTTCAATAAGTCAACAACTGTTTTGCCATCATCATTTTTGATATCCAGTCGAACAAAAGTTTTCTCCATAAGATATTTTACTATCTTTAAGAAGCCGTACTGGATGGCCATATGTACTGGGCTGTTTTTGTTTAGGCTTTGCGAATTGACATCAGCTCCTTTTTCTATTGCAGTTTTGACCATTAAAAGTCTTGAATCTTCTGAAACTCTCTGTTTCGGAGAAAGAGCCTCTCTCAGAAAGAAACTCTCAGATTCTACGTTACGATCGTCAATTTTGTCAAACTTTTGATAAATATTAACAGAATTCATAATAATAATTATGCAGGCACTATTTAAGCTAGTTAAAAGGCAGGCACTATTTAAGCTAATTGAATTTTTCCAAAAGCATAAGATCTACTTCACTTAAATGATCCTAAATTTTATTTTATGCGGATTTTTTGGCCTTAAACAAAAATGCACATATTTAATGAGAGTGCAAATAATTTTGCGCTCACTAAAATTTGCGTTTCATATTATTTTTGGACTTTAGAGGTAACAATATATGTGCAGCATAAATTTCATTTTAGCTAAGTTATTCTTATAACATTGAAAATATGACGTCAAACATACAGCCTAATGTTTATTTAGTGGAATTAAAATCTACTGAAATATTCAAAGTTCTTGTTTTCTTATTAGATTCATTTTGTTCACTTGTGACCATGTATATCTTCACAGTTTTCGACATTTTTTATGCGTAATGAAGTTCAGAGTATTTTTCGAATATTGGTTTGAATCTAGCTATGTCTGTTATACCTGATGGTGGCAATCCGACGCTTGAATCCTCACCGAGGGACCAGATTGGCGTATCTCTTCACCTTAGACTTGTAACAGTTGATGAAATTAAAGAAAACAGCCATTGTTATCTTGGACAACTAGTTACACATAACAGTCCTAATCTTAAAGGCAGAAGGGTGCATTGAACTGCGGGCTTACTAGTGTCAATAGTCCCTGTTTAAGAGGAGACGGTACTTTAAAATACTTTTGTGAGTCTCAGTGTCGGCTAACCATCACAAAGACAAAGGGCCCGTTAGCGTTTTATCTCAGAGAAGTAGCCATCTACAAGATCTGTCATGAATCTGTGGTTTGACGGTGAAACTTGACCGAGAAGAAATAAAATTTACATCTCTTTGGTCGGCAAGGTTGTCAACCAAAGTGGCTAAATTACTCTAATGATAATTCTTTTGAGCTGGTTTACAGCATTTTCTTAGCAAATATACTGAAAAGAATTTTGGGACTGCCCTTTCCTGAACTTCAAAAAGAAAACACTCCACCCTTAATCGATAGAACAAAATTCACACTTACTGATGGTGCAAATTTCATTAAAACTGAATATATCGAGTGAAAAACGGGAAAGGTTAAATAATATTTCTAAGATTTTCTAAGTAAATGTTAGCTTTTAGTTTCTGTGATTTATTCTGGTCTCTTATACAAACTCTATGGAAAGACTGACCAAATAAATTCCGAATAGTTTATTCACACATACTATAACAGTATATAATGGACGAGATAGGAAAAAAAACAAACCATAACCAAAAAAAAAAAAACATCGCAAAGAATTTCGGTACATCTGCAACGTAAACCAAGAGAAGCTTTGAAGCTGTTGAAGAGCTTCAACCCTACCTCACACAGTCAAGGAATTCACCGTCAAATAAAATAAATATTACATGTTTAAAAATAATATACGCCGTATCAAGTCAAGACATTGTATTTGATTTCCGAGTTGAGCTAACTACCCTCAAAAAGCAAAGCTTCTGATTTCAGTCTTGATTCTTCGATACATAGCCATCTGAAGAAGACGTACAAAACGTGCATAACGTGCAAAATGTATAGAGAGTTGATGCAAAATCTCAGGATCTATCAAAATGAAATCCAGTATTTATTTACTTATACCCTCTGCGAGTGGTGTGCAGCAATACTATTCAAGCCAGAGACATAAAATTCTTACATTTTTATGTAAAATTTAATAGGGTCTATTTGTTAGGGTTCTGAGAATAAAAATTTCAGGGAGCAAAATTCCTGTATATTTAGTTTTGACCTGAAAACATAAAGCGTGTGTTAGGAAAATGCTCTAGAAAGAGCTCTAGAAAGCGTACTATTCTAGAAAATGCTCTAGAAAGCGTACCATTCAATAGTTACAGGTATTCAAGGATTTTATTATGCAAAAGTAAAAGTTGGGAATTTCAGAGTGCTGGGCGTATCTGTTCAAAATTTCTGCTGACAAAAATGTTGAGTAGCCTACATTAATTTTGAGTCGAAATTTGATTCTTGATTTGTCGGAAATGGAAAAGAAATTCTTCAGATTGCTAGAATCCTAACAGTTTTTAGTAAGAATTATCTTGTTTTTAATAAAAACTCAGTTGTCACTCAAATTGTTTCTAACAATATTTTACGAACACAGGCCTTAGTTTAGGCACACCAAAAATTGACAATCAGTGACAGATAATAAAAATTCAATAAATGACGCTACAATAAATAATTGCAATGGATAATTGCTGTCAGAGGGAGTAATTGGAATTTTGGAAAATTGTTTTAATGCAAAAGTGAGTTTTCTAGAAAACATTTTTTACGAGAGTACTTTTGAATAATTTCTTAATCAAGTAATTTGAAAAACCCCACTGCAATTATTTCTTCTTGAAGTAGTTTTTCTTGTGATGCGTCGGCTTAATCCAGGAGTTCCGGAAGGAGAACTTTTTTCTCAAAGCTGGAATTCTTATAATTTTATTCTAACCAGAGAATTGTTGGGGGAGGAGGGGGCTGTGGGTTTCCAGAATTTGGATTTATAACTTTTAAAATGTATATTTTTGTTACTATCGGTATTTTGTTAGCTTTTTATTTGGTTTGACAGGTTTTTATAAAATTTACAGATAGTAATAAGTAAATGTTAGACAGAAGTAAACGCGAGGGTACTAATAGAAACAAAAAGATGTACCATTACTCAGCTGTGACTACACTGGTCCTTAGACAGATTTGATTTTTCATCCTAAAGTATTCATTTATACTTTTTTGCAGGGTATTTGCCATACAATTATTTGACAAAATAGCTGAAAAAATTCAGAGTTTATCTTGTCCTGTGGAAACAAAGATACAGCTACTGCCAATTCTAAAACACATGGGAAGTGATGCTCCAACAGCTGCAATTGTAACTATAGTTGAATCCCTTTCTTATTTTATTAATCTTAAATAAAACTTTCTCTACGACAAGTTTTTCAGATAAAAGTAAAGATCCATGTCAAAGTTTATGACGAACCGAAATAAAAACGCGTATTGACTCAATATTAAAACGGACTTTAATTACTGTCAAAGAGTAAATGAAACCAAAAACGAACTGCATTTAAAATAAAAATCACACTAAATTGAGTTTGGGCATCTTTGGAATATTTCAGGAAAAGTGCATTACGTTGTTTTTCTCGGGATACGAAACTAAATCAAAAAACGCTGTGTGCATGTAATTTCAGCGAAAAGGCATATCATTAATATCTCAGGAACACCTAAGGGTATTAAGTTAAAACTGTTTGGGTATATTGAGTTGGAAGCTGAACTAAATCTAAAGATCGCTAAGGGTGTAAAAAGGGTGTATCTCCGATATCTCAGGAACGTTTAAAGGAATTGTGTTGACACTTTGGGTCATGAAGAGGAGGATGGTTGATAGTTTGTCTATACTCAAGGTTTTAGCATTAGGGGGGGGGGTAAGAATTTCTTTAGCCCTATAAAACCCCATAGCTTACACAAACTTTCAATTCATATATTTGAATATTTTTCCACGTACACATCCACCCAAAGCATTATGACACATTTTAAAATATTTTTGTCTTAACAAATGAAAAAGACCGTGTCAATGGCAAGCGATCAGAAACTGATTAAGTAATAATTCCATCAATCAATTTTTCAAAGAAAAGTAAAGAGATATAGTAAACCAAAGAATAACAGAAATAAAGTCAAATAATTTTCAAGCGTAAAATGTCCTTAAATCACCATAAAAAAATGAAATAAAATCCAAAACAAACAGCAATTGCGATAAAGGACCAACGTCAAACCCAACCCGCGCCGACACTACCCCACAGAGGAGTTGGTCGCCCCCCCTGACACTCCCACGGACTTCTGAACACAGGAATGCTATTCGCAATTTCGCTCATATTTGGTTTCATATATCGCTTTACTTTTCTTTAAAACCTTCATGTGTGGATTTTTTTTTAAATTATTTTCCTACCTTTGACGTTAGATCCGCCCGTGTGGCCAGGGGCACCCAAAGCATCCACGAGACTTCGCCCATCTTTTCTGAATTGGGCAGCTGCTTATATGTCTTCCCAATCAGGTGGAAGGGATGCATAGATACTGCGCAGGTCAGGCTGGTATGTTTGTTGCAAAGTGGTCTGAGGTCCTCCCCATCGTCGACTTCCGTTTGAGTGCCAATGTAGAGTGGCTTTTGGGATCTGAGTGTCCTGCTTGCGGAAAATGGCCCAAGTATCTCTACCTCCGAGCTCTAACGATATCAGTCATCAGAGGCTGGTTGGCAAGTCTGCGAACTTTTTCATTTGTGATTCTGTCTGACTAACGAATATTTAAAATTCTTAAATTAGTTTCTGCTTTTTCTTAATTGAAATAGTTTTTTTTCATTTATTAAGCAAAGAATACTTTAAATTTTTGAATGTCTATGAACACCCGGATTCTGGGAAACATACTCTGGATGGGTATCGGGATATCGTTGATATTTTGTTTTTAGAGCCCGCATGTACGTAGGTAAATTTTCCTAAGGATACGTCATTTTGCCAAACTGGAAGCATATAGTATCTTTTGATTTTGTTCAACTTCAGCCTCATCATTCCCTGAAATTATCATCTTAATTCTCTTTGCTGTTCTTGAGATTTTACTAAAATGCCCGTTTAATAACCTGGACACACAAATTGTCTTTTAATTTAGTTCGACATCCTCTCGACATTCCCTGAAAGTTCCAGCTTATTACCACGGTCTGTTTTTGAGATATTGTAAAAGCCCCCGCCTTCCATAATAAAACGTATATTTATACAATTACGTATTTATATTATTTAGGGCCTCGGTTCTTGAGGTTTTGGGGGTCTTGTCATCCCCGGACTTATATTTATTGAATCTTTGACTATTGATTGAATCTAAAATCCCAAACAAAATCGATGTTTCAAATTTTTGATCGTGTGTCAGTGGAGGGCAGGGGGAGAGTTTGGAAAAGAAGGGCAAAGCACCCGAGTGTTTTTCCTCCGATCACCTTTGAATCTTAAAGATATTGCTAGAACTTTTGATTTCCAATCGAATGAGCCCCCCCTCTGATATTTCTTGCTTCATCCTTCCATATGAAGTGGCTCTGGAACAAAGACAATACATTGAAGGCTTATGGCTTTTAACACAAGCAAAGCAAAAGCTTTGCCCCAGATCTAAGGTAATTGATTAAATTAGGCTTTAAACCTACTACTGGCATGTTACTTTTCACTGGGACAATCTGCTTAGTGTGATTTTGACCAGCAGAAGCCTATGTTTTTTTTTGTGAAAAAAATTATGTTTTTTGGTATTATTGATTAAATTAATCAAATTAATTGATTAAATTTAATTAAATGATTAAATGAAATGATTAAATAGATAATTGATTAAATTAGGCTTTAAACCTACTACTGGCATGTTACTTTTCACTGGGACAATCTGCTTAGTGTGATTTTGACCAGCAGAAGCCTATGTTTTTTTTTGTGAAAAAAAATTATATGTTTTGGTATTGTTTACATAGAAATTGGTGGGCATTGGGGAACTGGTGGGCTTGAAAGGTGTGTTAGCAGCTTTCTAATCACTTTTGACCCTTATAAAAGGCACTAGAATTCTTGATTTCCAAATGAATGAGCCCCCTTTGAAGTTTCAATGACAACCCCTTCCATTTAAAGTGTCTTTGGGGAAAAAAAATAAATAATAATAAGTAATAAAACATTGGAGCTGTATGGCCTTTACTATAGGCAATGCTATAGCATTGCCTCTGACTACCTCCACTCTTTCTCTCTCTAGATGGGTCTGACCTTTGATGACCTTTACAAATCTTTAGGTTATAAAAGTAAAATTTTGCAAAATAGATTATCTGCTTGAATGAAGTACAACAAAACTGGGTACTCCTGTACTAAACGGACTCTTTTATATAGTGCTAGTTTGATTAGTGCTAATAAAATAAAATGAATATATAATAGTTTAGAAACAAATTTGGGCTATATATCTGCACAATAGGGGGGGGGGGGTAAATCAAAGCTCAAATTAAATAACAAACCGAACCTAGGTACCTTCTCTCCCCCCCCCCTATACCCCCCCAAAAAACACAGTTTAATATTGTAAACACAATGGAAACCATGTTATCATTGCCAACTCTATAGCAGTTAATATGTCAAAAATTTGACATTTAATGTAGCACCTTACTTTCAGTTAAAAAACTTGTTTTTTAAAATTTAATTTAAAGATAATTTTTTACATAATGCTGAAACAAGTTGAAAAACTTGTTTTTTTTTATTTAATCTTTGTTCCTTTTTTTAAAAAATGCTGGGAAATCCGGTACCCCCTTCACAGTAATCTGCCTTCCCCCCTGAAAACTTCCTCTCTGGACAGAAGCTCCCGCATTTCACCCGACCCCCCCCCTCCCCAAAACCAGAAAAAATTCTCCCCTGAAAATGTCTGTACACTTTCCAATACTCAATGCAATACGTTAACATTGGGTAAAATTCATAGTTTTAAGCCCTCCCTACGGGGACCTAGGGGGATTAAGTCGTCCTAAAAGACATATTTATTATATTTTTGACCATGCTGAACAAAATGGATCTCTCAAAATTTTGATAGGGTCACTTTGGGAAAAAATAAGCGTGGGAGGGGACCTAGTTGTCCTACATTTTTGAAACTTAAAAAGGGCACTAGAACTTTTAATTTCCGTTCGAACAGAAATTTCATCTCCTGATATTGTAGGACCACTGGGTCGATACGATCGATATACAGCTAAACTTGTAGACGATATACAGCTAAATACAATTGATGAGTTATAAAATTGTAATATATTTATGAAGTTATATGCCAGGAAAAATAAACAAAAAGTTCAGATTAACTTTACTTTCATTCACAGGGCAGGTTTACACACTGCGTTCATTTCAGAAAGAATGGAAGGGGGTTGAATGTAAGTGTAAATTAACAAAAAAGCTCAAAACATCGAAAAATAACGGTGGGAAAATCGTACAAATCTTGAGATATTGGAGACAGGGGGCTGAAACTGTTTACATGCCTGGTTTAAAAGGCTATACTGACAGTACTGAACACGGGGGCCGGTGTTTAACATACGGACATTTTTAAAGAAACATACGAAGATTAATATGGAAGTGACCCCAAATGACCTTATAGCATTACAAAAAAAAGCCCCTTAAATATATAAAAGTATGCCTAGTCGACGCGTCCTCGTTCGCAAGGGGCGGACTGACGGTCTCCATGGTTAGCCGTTAGAGTAAGTCCACAGGAAGGATATTTTGTAAAATATAAAAAACAACTATTCTTAAACAAAATTTTTTTATTCCCCTCTCCCTCCCTTTTGAAAAATATAGCATTATTTTGGAAGATGTGTAAAAATGTAGCACTTTAGTGCTACTATTTCCTGGTATCAAAAACAGGACCAGAGTCACCAATTAAGAGAATTCCAAAGGACTGGAGGAGGCGTGTAGCCCTGCTTTCGACCGGTAGCCTAATGCACTGCTTGAATTCAAGTGTATTTTTCCTTCATTTTCTGCTAGAAAAATCTTTAGCAAGCAGTGTGCTGTACGGTTGTCTAAATGTAAACACGCGTATGGTATATACACTTTTCATTATTCCGAGAAAATAGTATTCAGAGTTTCTCAAGTCCACCCATTGCGAAACACTGACACAGGATTTAAGCGAAAAATCGTTAGGATTGGCTTCAAAAAGCATTCTATCCAATTGCGCAATTAAAATAAATGCCGAAGTTCGATGACACGGCTAAATGTCATGTACGCGTTTTCACCATTGACGTACTTCTAGTTCTTCTATGAATTAAAAAAAAAGTTTTTTTAACTAGAAGTAAGGAGTGGAATTAAAACTTAAAATAAACAGAAGCTATTCTGTATATGACAGGGTTTGTCCCCACCTCAACGCCTCTCTCTTTAAGCTAAAGTTTTTTATTTTTTATAAAAATAAATTTTTGAGTGAAATTCAAACTTTAGCGTAAATAGCGCGGCGTTAAGGAGGGGACAGACTCATTCATATACGGAATAATTTCTGTTCGTTTTAAGCTTTAATGTCGCTCCTTAGTTTCAGTTAAAAAACTGTTTTTTTTAATTTAATTTCTGAATATTTTTGAATTAATGAAGTTTTGATTTTGGCTCACTGTACATGAAAAATCAAAGCGAGATTAGCATATTATTTTTTTTTTTTGCTAAATGACTTTCCCGAAATTTTGTTCTTACGTAACTTACGAATTAATTTACGTAACGAACTTCTATATTCGTATGTTTTTATTACGCATATTAGGGAGTTCACCCCCTTGTCAATAACTCTCCCTTTAAGCTAAAGTTCAAACTTTGTTTGAAACGCAAACCCCTGAATCACAAAGGTCGGTTAATTAGAATAGATAGCTCTTTTGAAAGTACTAAGAAAAACTTTAGCGCGAAGAGCGAGGTATTGACTAGGGGGTGAACCCCTACATATAAATAACGATTTCTGTTCCTTTTAAGTTTTGATGTTGCTCCTTACTATCAGTTGAAAAAAACTTAATTTTTTCTACTTAATTTCTGATTGTTTTTCTAAGAAATGCTGGGAAATCCTTCGCCGCCTTCATAGAAATGTCCCTTACCCCAAGGAAACATCTTCCATAAACTAGAAAATAAAATTCTACTTCAGCTACTTTGGTCCATCTTGGAATCTAGCTAGGTTAGGAAACTGACACTTTCAGGAATGGGTCTAAAGGCCAAAGTATGTCCTGGGAAGGGATATGTCCTGGGATTTTGAATTACCTGCCTCCACTCCTGAGTAAGAATTTGTGGTGATTATTTTTCTTTTAATTTTAAGTTTGGAAAAATTGGTGAAATGGTGTTGCATCTTGTGCAACAGCAGCAGAATTTTTTGCCAGTAAATCTGAGTAAGAATTTGTGGTGATTATTTTTCTTTTAATTTTAAGTTTGGAAAAATTGGTGAAATAGTGTTACATCTTGTGCAACAGCAGCAGAAGCTTTTGCCAGTAAATCTGAGTAAGAATTTGTGGTGATTATTTTTCTTTTAATTTTAAGTTTGGAAAAACTGGTGAAACGGTGTTGCATCTTGTGCAACAGCAGCAGAAGCTTTTGCCAGTAAATCTGAGCAAGAATTTGTGGTAATTATTTTTCTTTTAATTTTAAGTTTGGAAAAACTGGTGAAACGGTGTTGCATCTTGTGCAACGGCAGCAGAAGCTTTTGCCAGTAAATCTGAGTAAGAATTTGGTGCTTATTTTTCTTTTAATTTTAAATTTGGAAAAAAGGGTGAAATGGTGTTTTATGTTGTATAATTAGTTACTGGGAAACGGTTAAGCGTTTACACTCAAATAGTGGAATGCTCATAAACAGAATAGATCCTGTCCTTCAAAATTTCTGCTGGTTGCAAATATTTTTCTATATTATAGTATGATTAGACGTAATGGTAAAACCGTTTTTAAGTCCTTATAAATTGCAGAAGAACTGATTTATTGCCACTCTATAACGAAAAATACTTGAAATCAGAATAATGGCTGTCTTTAAAACGTATCTCTAAACTTATTTCATCTTATGGTAAGTTCAGTAATGCCTTTTAAAAGTGTTTTCAGCCCGTTAAAATAGGAAAGGAAAATGATTGCTGATGCTGTTTTTACTGATGATTGACAATCGTGTAACCGCATGTCTTCATTCAAAGTTAAGTTTATAGGGTATTTGTTTAATATACCCCTTACCTAATATTCTTCTAATATGTTTCTCTGATGCTCAATCCTAATGAAATATACTAAAGTAAGATAAACATATAATACTATAGAAACAAGTTTGGGCTGTATATATTCAAATTGGGGGGTGGGGGTGGGGGTAAACTATAGCGGGTCTGCATGCCTAATGTGTTAGGTTACAATTATTGTAACCTAACAAGGGAATCGGAGATTCCCTTGTTAAAGGGAAAGGGAATCGGAGTATAGGTTACTAAAGCTAAAGACTTGACTTTATAAGATAAATGAAAATATAACCAACGCCCCCTTTTATATTCTGACTCACCTTGTCTACCTAGTCAAAATCAAGGAGATTTATAGAAGGTTGAACTATAGTAATAAGGGTGTTTTTTTTACCAATTGGCTTCATTCTTCTAGAATATGTATTGAGCAGAGGGAGTGAGATTTTTCAGTACTTTTGTTCCTATCACTAACTATTACTATTGTTTATTTTTTCGTATAGAAGTAAGTTGATTAAAGTTCCTCCCCCTTTTTTAGGTATGGCCTGATATGACAGTTGATAGGATGAGCGATAAAAGCATACGTGTTACTGGTTACGATAATGGACAGATAAAGATTTTCTTAATCACTGTAAGTATAATGCTTTTTTATTAACTAGCTAATTTGTAAACGTTAAAAAATAAAATAAAAATTAACTAAAGTAATTTGGTGTATCCCTCTTACACTTAGGTGTATCCCTCTTACTCTTAGATTATTAGTATATCTTACACTAATAATCTTAATACTTACACTAATATCTTTACACAATGTATCAGCTCTCCCCAGATTTGTGGGTATTTACACAACTTAAAAATTTCAAGCCGACACTTCACTTAAAACTATTTCATTTGGCTATAAAAGTAAATCTTATTATCCAAATCTTGTTATCAAAGTAATCTTATAAAAGTATCTTGTTGTAAAAGTAAAATTTTGCAAAATAGATCATCTGCTTAAATGAAGTACAACAAAACTGGGTACTCCTGTACTAAACGGACTCTTTTATATAGTGCTAGTTTGATTAGTGCTAATAAAATAAAATAGGATGAATATATAATAGTTTAGAAACAAATTTGAGCTATATATCTGCACAATAGGGGGGGGGTAAATCAACGCTACTATTAAATACATAACCTAACCTAGGTACCTTCTCTCCCCCCCCCCCTATAGGCCTACCCCCCAAAAAACACAGTTTAATATTGTAAACACAATGGAAACCATGTTATCATTGCCAAATCTATAGCAGTTAACATGTCAAAAATTTGACATTTAATGTAGCTCCTTACTTTCAGTTAAAAAACTTGTTTTTTAAAATTTAATTTAAAGATAATTTTTTACATAATGCTGAAACAAGTTGAAAAACTTGTTTTTTTTATTTAATCTTTGATCCTTTTTTTTAAAAAATGCTGGGAAATCCGGTACCCCCTTCACAGTAATCTGCCTTCCCCCATGAAAACTTCCTCCATGGAAAGATGCTCCCACATATCACCCGACCCCCCCCCTCCCCAAAACCAGAAACAATTCCCCCCTGAAAATGTCTGTACACTTTCCAATACCCAATGCCATACGTTAACATTGGGTAAAATTCATAGTTTTAAGCCCTCCCTACGGGGACCTAGGGGGATTAAGTCGTCCTAAAAGACATATTTATTATATTTTTGACCATGCTGAACAAAATGGATCTCTCAAAATTTTGATCGGGTGACTTTGGGAAAAAAATAAGCGTGGGAGGGGACCTAGTTGTCCTACGTTTTTGAAACTTAAAAAGGGCACTAGAACTTTTAATTTCCGTTCGAACAGAAATTTCATCTCCTGATATTGTAGGACCACTGGGTCGATACGATCGATATACAGCTAAATTTGTAGACGGTATACAGCTAAATAGTAGAAGGCTATCTTGTTGTTGTTGTAAGTGCACGCTCTCAGCGAATGTCAATGGCATGTTATTTGTTGTTGTTGTTGTAAGTGCACGCTCTCAGTGAATGTCAAGGTGTCCAGAAATAGGAAACAGCATTTGATGTTGTTGTTATTTTGGGCATGCTCCCAACGAATGTTATGAGTTTCCAGAAATAGAAAACAGTTAGATCACGTGTTTCCTTCTCAGCCAATCAGAGAGCTTGCTTACATATTAGCGACAGAGTGAATATGAGGAAAGGATTTTTGCTATAGTTTTATTAGTCTGTGAATAGAATTCAAAGGAGTGAGAAGAACAGTTTGACTTTACTCATTGGGATATATATTTGTGCTGATGATGACGAGTGGAATGTTTACCCTCTTAGAAGTAGATAGTGGAGTTGATGGTAATAATACAAGAGCGCCAAACATTGCGGTGGAAATCACGAAAGGATCACGACTTTGTCTGGAATGGGATGCAGTATATGCAAGATATGTGATATCCTTGAGCAAATTTAAAATGGAGGATCAATTATGTTTCGCTGCAAAAGTTGATATAGCACATGTGAATAGACTTAAATGTGCTTTAAGTGCATTAGTGAAACATATCGAAGACAATAAACTCTATCGCTAATTGTACATGCTCTGTATTATTGTTGTTATAATTATTCAATAAAATCGTTTCGAAATAAAAAATGTTCCATTTCTTTTCTGGTCAGGGCTAACGAATCAGGATCAGTCTAGAGTCAGCAGTCGGAGTGAAAGGATTGAAAAATGAATAAATTTGAGAAAAAGAGAATTAGATCAAATCTAGTGTTTATTGAAAAACAGTTTCATATTGATTTAGTGAGATTAGTGCAATACTCTCAGCCAATGGGTTTGCAAATATACACTCTAAACGCACAGTCCCCGTACGTACTATACTCATATCCTGTGTACCCGACAAATCCAATACAATGATACCATGTGTTTTAGCAAACATATCTTCGGTTATACCATTTTCAAAGAGTTGGGAGTCATGATCTAGGGTTTGCATGGTCAACTCATACAATGTTCTATAGGATTTATCAAAAGATAGATTGTAGAGTGGAATGCCGTTTGCTTTGCACACAAGAGATGAAAGTCCAAACATCTCGAATTTATGTGGGCATTCAGTCCATGATCCTAGTGCATTGCCGCTTTTTATAAATGTCAAAGCGAGTTCTGACGGAATTTCACCATTGATAAGTGATGATTCGGTGAAGGTGTGATAACTCCTTGCAATATGACGTTGATTGGTGATTGTATGAGGAACAAGTAGTTTAATATTGTTGCCATTGGCTCTCAGTTCCACTGCCAAAGCAACAGAACTCATGACCTGTTATTTGCGTACATGAAGTATTGCCGAGGTGAGGGAGAGACTTACATCAGGATTGGCAGCAAGTTCTTTTCTCAATATGAAATTGGAGGGTGCAAGCGTCAATTTTATATCCACTTTAACATTGGGTTGCAGCCATTGGGGTATATTAAATATTTCATGATATATTTTTCCAACTAGATGTAATTCACTAGTTGTAGCATTTTTAATTGCATATGTACTATCAGTATTAGTAATATATTCATATCCATTGGAGGTGCCTCTCAATTCCTTGTATGACTTGTGTGTCATCAGCATGAATTGCATATAGCTTGTATAATTTGAGAGATTGTTGCTAGTGCTCACCAGTGTGCCATTGATGTAGACACTAATTTGATGAAATAAATTATGTAATATACAATTTTCATAGGATATTCCATCGGCTCGAATTGGCATTGTATTATCAGATTTCCGGACTTTCATTTGCAAATCTATAAATGTTGAAGAAATGTCAATAAAGTAGTCTTCATTGGAATAAATTTGAAAGTGGATATTATCGGAGAGGGGTTGTTGAGGATAAAATTGTTCATAGTATCCATGCTTGACACTCATATCAACATTTTCTGCATTGAATAGATTCAATGAGGCGGTGATTGAAGGTTGAGAATCCTTATGTGGCAGGTAGGACATTTTAGGGGAAGAAATCTAGTTTCGATCTAACAATTTTCTTCCTGGGGCTTCTTCTTCTGTTTACAGCACGTGTCGGCTTTTTCCTTCTTTTCTTTGACAAGAGGGATGATGTCTTTCGTTTCCGACCTGAGTGGAGACTGATGAGTGATGCATTGTTTCTCGACCTTTTTAAGCCTTTACCATTTTGATTTAATTTCTCGCCAAGAGTTCGCGCACTAGACTTAAGATTTTCCGAAGCACTTTTTTTAAAATCCTTGCCAGAGCCCCAACCGTATAGCTTAGAGGACGCAAAATCTGTATCAACCGGTACAATATATTTTCTAGACAGTGGTATTGAAGAGCAAAACAGCTTAGCAAACCAACTGCCAAGACCGTAGCGAGACATTGAAGAGCGACCTTTGTAATAGTCCGTTCCATTGCCCTGTTGTCTTGGGCCAAGAGTATTAATATAGCTGTCAATATCAGGACAAGTGAATACCACTTTTTTATTAGACATCTTGCTTTTGAATGATGGGACGAAAATGGCATGTAATCACAGCCAAACCTTTTGAATTTGCTATGGGATCACCCAATTCGGTTCTTAGTGTTAACTGACAGAATTCCAAATAGGAAGTGTTTACGGGAATAGATTGAAGATGCTTTAGATCATGGCGAAAACTGAGCTTTCGATGGGTCATTCATTCCCAAACATGTAGGGATGGGAAATTTCAAGTACCAACCCGTGATGTTTCCGCAAATGAAGCGTAGAGACAAATGAAAGGGTCCACAATGACGGAAAGTAGACCATCAGAACCATTGACATTTGTAGCTCCGGCAATTTTACCATTGATTATATTGAGCTTAAAGCCAAGAACATCCTTTAGACTATCATTGAGATTAACCTTTTCACTGGCAATAGGTGAACTAATGTAGATCTTACCCTCCTCCTTTGAATAGTTCAAATGAAGAGCTCCCTTTTTACGAGCGGAAACTCTTTTATTAATAGAACGACATAAATCATTCATACAGGTGAGTTCCTCGTAGGGTAATTCAATATATGGATAATCCATCCGATTGATTTTTTGAATTTGTTCTTGATCACTTGAGGATGGTGGTGGTGGCCAATCATAGGGTCTAATTTTTATTTCATATTTACGATCCTTTCTCAGAATGTCATAAGTATTTTTGAGAATACAGTCGACAAGAGCCACTTCATACTTTCCATTGTCTTTGAATTTGATGGTGGGGGAGAGTTTCGTCCAGAAATCATTTGTTCTATTCAGATCATTGTAGAGAGGATCAGAAACATTGGACATGAAATTCACATAGAAATCATTGGGCATTGTTAATATCTTCAGCACCGACCCAAGAATCAAAATCTGAGTTGTGTCCTAGCCAGCGAACAAGCAACTGTCTCTTGTCCCTACGAGTACGACTCTTTAATATCTTTTCAATTTGATAAATTTCACTATTGTTTCTAACTTTTTGCAGTTCATATTCATAAGAACCACCGAGAATCTCATAATCTTTGGTGTCTCGCAGTCGATATATCGTGGGCTCGGTGTCCAGGATTTTGGACACTTTAAAAAGTTCAGTGCTCCATAAATAATTCCCCATTTCAAAAATATTGGCGGTTCTATTAATTCGAACAGTATCACCCACATTGAATTTCTTCTTCACATTTTTTTTTCTGTTTCATCATTGGAATATTGCTTTAGAAAAGCATCACATGTATTTTCATTGCAGTGAACATCCCGAGGGCTTGAGTTGGACAGAGATCGATGAGGTCGATGATTGTATATCTGCATGATTTTATCTAAATCATGAATAAAAGCCGGTGTATTTTTCAGTGTAGAGTATCTTGAAATTAATAGACGAATCGTTCATATTAATCGTTCAGCCAATGCAGCCTTTATCGGGCTGTGACTATGATAAAGTGTTGTATTATATTTCAATAAAACCTTTTGCACATGGGGATTAACGAATTCACTGCCACGATCCGATTGAATTTTTCTATACGAATCCTGTTCAAGAATACTTTCAATGGCCCGAGCAACTTCAACACCTCTCTTTGATCGCAGTGGAATTGCATAGGCATAGTGACTAAAGACACTGATTGCCACCAGAATATATTTTTAGGGCTCATTGTGACGCCGTTAAATTGTGTCTTAAGTTAAAATATCCTTTTGCATTAAATGCAGAGGGAAAAAGGCTTTAGTTTGTTGATATTGCTTGTCGCAATGCCTATGATTACGATGCAGTGTATAACTCGATTAATTCTCTAGATACTCTTTTGCATTTTTCAATGTGGTACCGGAGACACCTTTAGAAAGCGTTTTGGGAGAACTTAAACTTCCCACTTCACCAATATTTTCATAGACACTTTTCAGAACTTCATCCATTTTGAACGCAAACATGTAGTGAAATGGTCACTCCCCTTTTGCACACTGGAGGGTGAATCAATTCGTCTTCGCTTTTGACCAGCAGCCACAGGTGTTGTAAAATCAGTGGTGCTGCTGCTACTAGTATTTTCAAATATTGAATCTTCTTCTTCTTTTCTAAATGGTGTTGGTATTGGCGCTGTAGGAAGACTATATTCTCTTAGTTTCCTTAAAATTCGCTTATTGCCAATACGACTTTTGGGAAAGTTTGATAGACTTAGAGAAGTGTATTGATTATTGTCAAATGATAGAGGTTCTTTACGATTCGTCACCATATCACAAATTAAATCAACTAGATTATAACTTTTTCCCAGAATTATAATTCGTTTCCCTGTGCTATCGACTTGAACTTGATGATCATCATCAGTTTCCAACATGAGATAAGATAATACTCTTTTACTCTGTTCACGATAGGTGAGTGGAAATAGGTTTCCAATTTTCGATACAATTGAATTCAATTCCTTCTCCTTTGATTGTGCAGAATCTTGAGGAGATGTTTCCTGTTTAGAGGGATCGGTGGTGGTGGCGAAGGTGGGTCTCTCACGATAAGTTCTATGTTTGTCCACTTGTCGCAATGCATCTTGGAGTAAAAGTAGTTTTTGTCATCGGCAATATTCTTATCATTAATGTATTTGCTTAGATTGTATTTAAAATGTTCGACAGGCGAGAGGATAAGTTGAAATGGTGTCAATTTACAGGGTTTAGCCATTCTCTCTCTCTAGAGAAAACTGTTTACAAGTCCAGCAATTATTGGCAGTAAAAGTGTGAAAAGCTACCGGCCGCTTGAAGGAGTCGTTTTCTTTTAAAAATATTTTACCATTTTTTTAAAATCCCAGGCGCGTACAGGGGGACGATGTTTGTTTGTATGTTGTCTAACACCTTCTGGCAGTTGAATATTGCCCTTAGTTAAATTTAAACAAAGTTCAGATATTAGATTAATGAAATCATTATCAACACCATGTTTGAGTATAGCCTTCCTAAGTAAGGGTTTTGAAGTGCTTAAAACGGAAAATAAATGCCGTTGTTCATGTAGTTTCTTCAGTGTCATAACGCCAACTAATAGCCTTTTCTACTGTTCACCGGAAGATATACTGTAATTTTATTGTCGAAAATGTCGGTGACTACACGTATATCCTCGGGCGTGCTCTGATTAAGATCCAGCAAAATGTAACCGTAGGGCTTTCTAGTCGCCTGAGTGTACGCTGACACAAGACATTTAGGGGCGCCGGGGTATATCTGCTTATTGAGAGTTATGAGCGAGCTAGAATCACGAACAACTCGACAGATAATATAGATGGAGCAATTCAAAGCAAGGGTTCGCATACATTTTCTCTGATGAAACAGATTGTGTAGAACTAGGTTTATGGAACTTTGGTTGTAGCATTTCATGTGAGAACTGTTCAATGGATTCAGCCAAATCATCGATTCTCATCCACGATTTCGATTCAATACTATTGAAAACATCAAGCCCTCCTATGAATTTTACTGGTATGGTTGTGGCAATAGCTTTTATTTGATCATAAGACTCCTGCCAAATACTATAGCAATAGTAGATTTTTTTCGGCTTTTCCAAAAACATTTTATCGCAATTTTGAATTATTCTAGTTAAAAGTGTTGTTTTCCCTGACATTGAGGGACCAGTTTTAAAGGGTGAAGGGTGTTTTAAATTGATATTTGTTGCTGCTGCTGCTGTTGACAACAGTAGGACTATAACTAACTGTAAATCATACGTGTCCAATGAATAAGTAGTAATAATTTTCTAATAGATCTATCTAGTACTGGTTAACAACAACAAAACAACAATATTCTATTGTAGTATTTATTTCGGCAATATGAAAACAAATATTTGTTCAACGTGAACTGCAATGATATGAATAACACTTGTTCAATAAGAAAAACACCAATATTTCATGTCAGCATTTATTTCGACACTGCATGAAAACTCTATTTGTTCAACATGAACAACAACATAATAATAACACTTTATGTTCAACAAGAACCTGACAATATTTCATGGCAGTATTTATTTCAACACTGCATTAAAACTCTATTTGTTCAACATGAACTGCAATGATAAAAATGACACTTATTGTCTTTAAAAACACTTTTTTGTCCATCAACATGAAGATCAACACTTATTGTCTTTAAACACTTTGTCCATCAACAACAACACTTTATTAACATTAGTAGCAAACACACAATTTTCTATACAAAACATGAGCACTTGAAAACAACACTTGAAAACACTTGGAACATGAACTAAGCACAGTTGAACATTACAGTGAATTTAAAAGTCCCCCCCCCGGGGTCGCGGGGCTGAAGGCCGGCCGGCCGCGGGCGGGACCCCCCACCCCCCTGGGCAGCCCCGGGAAGGCCCCCTCACCCCCCAGGGAGCCGCGGGGCGAAAATGGATTGTACACAATAGCTGTCGTCACTGCTGCTACAGGTTAGTTGAGGTTGGGTTAGTTGAGGTTAGTTAATTTATGAACGGGTTGGTGGTTAGGTTAGTTAATTTATGAAAGGTTGATGGTGGCTAGTTGGTTAGTTCAAGTTAGGTTAATTTATCCAGACCAAGTTGATTGCGATAGTCTATGCATTCAACTCGGTCTGAAATACGGTAGTGGCCATGAGGTAGGACACTCCCACCATTCTCGAGCACATAGACTTTGTCAGATATACATGAAATTGCATTTTTTTCCACTCTCACAGTATAATTTATATACGCTAGAGAGCGAATTGCAAGCACTTGTGCTCTCAGCACTAGGCTACTTTCTACACAGTCTCTGTACACGCTAATGTTGAAATTGCTCATTACAAAGTGTTTAGGCACCCCATTACATGCCTTCTTTTCTTCACCACTATGAGTTTCCATGCAATAAACTTTGGGGCCCGGAAACACCCCCCTGGATATCAAGTCACTCCCCGTCTCTGATTTTAACATTAATAGTTGGTTGGGGGCTTGACGTTTCACCAACTCGGGATAGAGGGATGGATTCCAGTTGGTGAAATCCATCCGCGAGCTGATGTGTTCCCCCTTTTCTAAATCACCCAATAAATATTCAGTCCCATTTACCTTTAACAGCAGAGAATCTGTATCCCCGTAATAAACTTGAACCTCCCTCTCCTGTAGCCATTGCACCTTGCACACATTGTAAAAGAACGACAACATGAGCTTTTTGGAAATTTCTAGTACTGAACTGCCGCCTGCTATATTCTTGTTCAGTATAACATTTCGCTTTGGCCTGTGTAGAAGAACCATGCCAGCCTCTATGCTCGTGAACGATGTATAATTGGGGTCAGAAATAATTCGTGCAAACTCTTGAGGGTCAGTCTAAACGTCGCAATGAGATCTATTGCGTACGCTTTCACACAATGTGTCAAACGCTGATTTTAGGATGAGTTTTTAAATTTCCATTTCTACCTTTGAGTTAGCTCGAGAGCATTTATCGACAAAGGTATCAATAAACATTTTTAAATATGGTCGCTGATTGAACTGTAGGACCCTGTGTATTTTGGTGATCTTGAAACCATTGTTCATCATCCAGTGCTGAACCACATGGTGAACAACGATATTCTTCTTTGGATCCAAATCAGCAATCAGTTTTTGTTTAGAGGGGGTCCTGTGTATCCTCATAACGTCAATCACGAATTGGCGGGGGGAGTTAAACAAGTTTTTTCTCCTGGACCAAGTGAGCCGTAGAAAAACAAAATTTCCTTCGGTATCGTGAAAGACCAACGGGAAATTCCTATTACCCTAACAGTGCTATCATAGCCGCCCGTGGTTTTTGGTGGGTTTCCTGTCAGGAAAAACGAAAGGATTCTCAAGTCCTTGATAGTTCACACACGGTACAGAGTAGTGAGACATTGCTGATGGGTACAATGAGTTCATGTCCAAGAAAACTACATTTGACTTTACACCGGTGCTTTGCCCGCTTGGATCAGATGACAAGACGCGGTCCCCATGAAAAACATACCCTCCTCTCATTGAACGCTCTACAAAAAGGTGTTGATCTACATCTGTGATTAGGCCTATTTCCTCCCTACTAATTTTTTAAATCAAATCCATCACTAAATGGGGTGTGGAAAAATAATAGCCTATATCTAACCCGAACTCTGAATAGATTTGGTCTGTGTTCTTACAGACTATATCCAACAGAGTTAGAACGTCACTGGCCAAGTACAGTCTACAATAATCCCACCCATTTTTACAATCCCCCTTAGACCACACCTTCCTGGCAAACTCATACTCCTCGGCTGTGCGTTCACTGTTGGTCAGTAAATTGTAAAAAGCTTCAATTGGCGGTAGTTTCACCTCGCTTAAGCGAGCGCCAGAACAGTAATAATCATATGCGTATACACCTTTGCAGGTTAATAAGTCATACATTTCACAGTCTTGAAAGTGCTGTTTAAGCAAGTGAAAGCTATCAAAATTGTCGCTTTTCTGCACTTGAATCAATTGACTCAATGCCTTGGGAAAAAAAACTAAAAGAATCTAAAAACCTGATTTTATTCCAGCACGTACGTCCATTATCCACTACCTGCCATTTCAGTTCGAGAAGCAGCAACTTCTCGGCCGATTCGGGAATAATGTTATAGGTAAATGAACTATTTACCCATGGACTGTCTACTCCCCCTCCCTCCCTGTGCATACGTGCCAGTGCCGATAAAATAAATTTTAAGTCATAATTAGAGTTGTGGATAAAAACAGGAATAAAAAACTGTTGGCTAACATTTAAATTACACGATTGATGCGAAACCCGTCTAAAATTACTGGCCCCCACGGCTCTGTCCTGCCACAAGTGCGCCTGGTCTTTGACTTTCCCCCTTCCCACCTCTTTTCCTATTAGTCCCCTTATCCCCCTCTACAAACTCCCCCTTACATACCCACCATATTTTTTGATTTTTAATCGTGAGACAATCCTCTGCAGACAAAACCATTGGGTAATGGGTATTTCTCAAACGAGAAATAGCACCATTAGCCGTGCCAATTAGTTTAGTAAGTGCCTTGACCATGCACTCCCCCTCATCCAACGTTTCTACTATTTCTAACAACCGCATGGTGTTAGAACTGTCTCTTTGCGCGGGAGCATAGGACACTGCAATAGCCTGATGTTCTTTGACTCGGTTTGGAAATTGGGGATCGTTCACCTCCACCAGTTTAATTTCACAGTCTAAAGATATTTTGTTGCACTGGAGAAGGGTGTTCTGGAAATTTTAAAAACATAAAATGGCCCTATCCCCTGAGACCGTTTGCACTGTCTGGTAGCCATGTCGGCTACAATGCCTCTTATGATTTTGCAACTTTAATTCAGTCTAAAATCTAGAGAGGCAAGTCGGACACTAGAAACGGACTCCCCTATGCTTACCCTCCCCCAAAACTTTACTATCTTATGTGGTCGGATTTAAATGGCAAAGTGAATTAGGTTCCCTAGGTGGTGTATACAAGAACGAAATCAATTTTTTGACCACATCAACTGACGGGCCCCTTACAGGGACTAAAACCCCCTTCTTTTTCAAATGACTCCTATCTTCACATTCAGTTTCATACTAAACCACAGTAACGCCGATATTTAAATGGGCATTAGCCCTTTCAAAAATATCAATAGATGATAGCGTTACTGGGTATTTTCCCTCTAAACAAGAAAAATCTACAATTGGCAAATTGAACCCTTCCTTCCCATGTCTAGCCCAGTGATCTAAATTCGTCTTGGTAGCGTCATCTGCTAGAGGCTGAAATGCTGATATGAGGAAAGCATACCTGAAACATTTTTGACCTGTTTCAAAACAGATCTTCTGAACAGCACGACAACCTACTAGATCTGGATTATAATTTAAAACTGTCTCCCTTTCATACCCCCCACCTGCCCCCCTCTTAAAATAAAATCTTTCTTAAATTTACAAATATTTACACTTAAATTTTAAACAAAAAGAAATAGAGAGCCGCTACCGTTTTCGTTAAAGTTCTCGAGATGCGTTTTAATTTGCCCTACCCAATCCATGAAAACATCCTCAAAATTTTCTAAATTCGAATAAATCAAACACATCCCAGAATGTACATAATGATAATAAACTTCACTTTTCCCCTCATTTAAATAGAACACCTTTAAAACAATAGAAATCTTAATTGAATTCCTCCCCCACAATTGAATTTGGTTACCCAGTAGTACACAAATTTTATCTACATAGGCATGCACAATTTCTACAGGATCAAAAACAAATTTTCCCTCCATTGATGAATTAAAAGGATCCCCAAAAGTCGCAGTGTAGACATCTATTGTATTTAAAATTATGTTGGATAATTGAAAATTGGAACCAGTTGTACCCCCTCCCCCTCGTGTTTTTTAAACCCTACCCCTCCCCCAAAATATTCAACAATATTTTGGCTATGC
Source organism: Artemia sp. Qi Xiang Cuo (assembly GCF_049724085.1). NCBI lineage: Eukaryota > Metazoa > Arthropoda > Branchiopoda > Anostraca > Artemiidae > Artemia > Artemia sp. Qi Xiang Cuo. The sequence continues at coordinate 895,149 of NC_142798.1, read as the reverse complement.
TCCACTTCAGTTGTTTGAAGTGGAAGTAGGTAATCAGTGGGGGATAGAGGAGGAGGGTTCCCAGTTAATTTGTTTGTAAAATCCTCCAAAAGCTGTTGTGTATTTTGGCTCAAGTCCCCCTGCCCAACTGCGCTATAATCTACATTCAAAAAATCATCTATAAACTCATCAATATTATCTGGAATATTGTTAATGATACCGTCCCATTTTGAATTGTTGTTGGAGAGCTCCTCTCCTTCACCAGCTGATGACGATGGCGATAATGAATAAGGGACCAATGCACCAATCTATAAATGAAAAAATAGCTTATTTTCAAAGTGTTCAAATCATCCCTACTGTTTTTAAAATTTGGATTATTATTGCTTAAAACACGCTTAATAGCATTTGGTTTACTCTATCGATATTCTGCTTAATGAAAATCTAAAACGTTTTTCATAGAGCAAAATTTTGATTTTGCTCAAACAACCCCACCAAATTTCCACTATTTAATGCTCCCCCCTCCGAGCCGGCCATTGATGACGATGGCGATAATGAATAAGGGACCAATGCACCAATCTATAAATGAAAAAAATAGATCATTTTCAAAGTGTTCAAATCATCCCTACTGTTTTTAAAATTTAGATTATTATTGCTTAAAACACGCTTAATAGCATTTGGTTTACTCTATCGATATTCTGCTTAACGAAAATCTAAAAGTTTTTCATAGAACAAAATTTTGATTTTGCTCAAACAACCCCCTTTCCCAAATTCCACTATTCAATGCTCCCCCCCTCCGAGCCGGCCATCGCGGCGCTTTCCCGCAGCGCTTCCCCCGGTGCTTCTCGGGCCCGCAGCGCGTACCGGGGCTCACCAGCACTTCCCGGGAGCCGTGGTGGCTCCCAACCGTTTACATAATGTCCTAAAAATCGTATTGTTAGGCGGCATAAGTCGTTTCGCCTACTTCCCGTACAGGTTGTCTAGGACTCCTTATGAGCCTAGATTATTTGTAAGCCCCGCGTATGTTCTGATTTCCAAGACTGAACTTCAACAGCTAGGAAAATACACAATTAAATGCCGGGATCCGTTAACTCAGACATTGTCAGAATGTTTCCCCTCGCTAAAATCATGGCGGCAAGTTGTAAGATTGAAAGCTATTTTAAAAATATTCAGTGCAAATTAGAACGCCGATATGTGCCGGATAGATAAATGGTGTAATCTCTGCAGCCTTCTCTCTTAAAACTATGGAATATTCAATTGTGAACGGAATAGCATTCACAGAGTTTCAAAGGCGGTGAGCATTAGAAGTAATTGACTGCACTTTTTAAGTGACCAAAATAACTGGAGGGCAACTAGGCCCTCCCCCCTTTCAGCAATGTCATAAATAGCAATTATTATTTTTGGGAATATAACTTGTTTTGCTCTTACATAGAATTCCAATTTCCTAAATATCTAACGCTAATTTTGCAAACAATTCCGTTATTTTCAGAAGTATACACAGAAATACGTAAAAGTATTGAAATCCTAGACTCGGCGGCCTAACCGCTAATGATAGAACAAGACAGAAAAAGTGGTGAGACATACCTATTTATGTGCTTGTGTGGAGCTTTAAGCCAAAGATTAAAACAAGACAATATTCAATTGTGAACGGAATAGCATTTTGAGTTTCAATGGCGGTGAGAGATTGCAGTGAAAACTAGAAAATTACCTAAAAATATTCGCTTATGAGATATCGAAGCGATAGCAACAGAGAAAATAGCAAAGATTAGAAAAAAAGAGCGGTTTCTTTGCAAAAAAAAATTACATTATATTTAGATATCTCCGAGGGAGGGTGAACTTTTCTATCCTCTGTGAAAAATTTGGAACAGTATTTTAAATTTTTTCATCTGTTTGAGAAAAATCTGAACTGAAGTGGAAAATTTTATATTATTTTGGGAAAATAGAATTGATCAATAACTTATTTCATTTTCTTTGAGAAAATTCAGAATCGAAGTTGAACTTTTCTTCACTTCTTTGAGAAAATTTAAAATTGAAGTGAAACTTTTTAGCTTCATAGAAAATAATCACAATCTATCTTCTGTGGAAAAATTTAGAACTGAACTTTAAATTTTTTATGTCTTGGTGAACTTAAAAGTGAAGTGGAAGCTTTTTATTTTACATTGAGAAATTAGAATTGAATTGTGTTCTTTGGTAAAATTCAGATGAGAACTTGAATATTCACGATCAAAGTATAACTTGTCCAATCTTCTATGAAAAATTTGGAACAGAACTTTAAATATTTTCATCTCTATGTGAAAAGTCGGAACTGAATTTAAGAAAATTTAGAATTAAAGTGGAACTTTTTATCTTCATGGAAAATAATCAAAATCATAGTATAATTTTACTATCTTCTACGGGAAAATTTAGAACAGAACTTTAAATTTTTTATGTCTTGGTGAACTTAAAACTGAAGTGGAAGCTTTTTATTTTCTCTGGAAAAATTAGAATTGAATTGTATTTGTTGGTAAAATTTAGAAGAGAAATTGAACTTTTCTATCTTCAATGAAAAATTTGGAATAGTATTTTAAATTTTTCATCTCTTTGAGAAAAATCTGAACTGAAATGGAAAATTTTTATATTATTTTGGGAAAATAGAATTGATCAATAACTTATTTCATTTTCATTGAGAAAATTCAGAATCGAAGTTGAACTTTTCTTCTTCCGGGAAAATGTTTGGAACAGAACTTTAATTTTTTTCATCTCTTTGAGAAAGGTCAGAACTGAATTTAAGAAAATTTAGAATTAAAGTGAAACTTTTTATCTTCATAGAAAATAATCACAATCATAGTATAACTTTTCCTACCTTCTAAGGAAAAATTTAGAACTGAACTTTAAATTTTTTATGTCTTGGTGAAATTAAAACTGAAGTGGAAGCTTTTTATTTTATCTGGAGGAATTAGAATTGAATTGTGTTCTTTGGTAAAATTCAGAAGAGAACTTGAACTTTTCTATCTTCTATGAAAAATTTGGAACAGTATTAAAAATTTTTTCCTATCTTTGAGAAAAATTTTAACTGAAGTGGAAAATTTTTATATTATTTTGGGAAAATAGAATTGATCAATAACCTATTTCATTTTCATTGAGAAAATTCAGAATCGAAGTTGAACTTTTCTTCTTCCGAGAAAATATTTGGAAACGAACTTAAAATTTTTTCATCTCTTTGAGAAAAGTCGGAACTGAATTTAAGAAAATTTAGAATTAAAGTGAAACTTTTTGTCTTCATAGAAAATAATCACAATCATAGTGTAACTTTTACTATCTTCTACGGAAAAATTTAGAAGTGATCTTTAAATTTCTTTTGTCTTCGTGAACTTAAAACTGAAGTGGAAGCTTTTTATTTTCTCCGGAGAAATTAGAATTGAATCATGTTTTTTGGTAAAATTCAGAATAGAACTTGAATATTCACGATCAAAGTATAAATTTTACTATCTTATATGAAAAATTTGGAACAGAACTTTAAATTTTTCATCTCGATGTTAAAAGCCGGAACTGAATTTAAGAAAATTTAGAATTAAAGTGAAACTTTTTATTTTCATGGAAAATAATCAAAATCATAGTATAAATTTTCCTATCTTCTATGGAAAAATTTAGAACTGAACTTTAAATTTTTTATGTCATGGTGAACTTAAAACTGAAGTGGAAGCTTTTTATTTTCTCTGGAGAAATTAGAATTGAATTATGTTCTTTGGTAAAATTCAGAAGAGAACTTGAACTTTTCTATCTTCTAAGAAAAATTTGGAACAATATTTAAAATTATTTTATCTCTTTGAAAAAAATCTGAATTGAAGTGGTAAATTTTATACTATTTTAGGAAAATGGACTTGATCAATAACTTATTTAATTTTCATTGAGAAAATTCAGAATCGAAGTTGAACTTTTCTTCTTCCGGGAAAATATTTTGAACAGAACTTTAAATTTTTTCATCTCTTTGAGGAAGGCCGGAATTGAATTTAAGAAAATTTAGAATTAAAGTGAAATTTTTTATGTTCATGGAAAATAATCTGTGGGAGCTTTTTTATTTTCTCTGGAGAAATTAGAATTGAATTGTGTTCTTTGGTAAAATTCAGAAGAGAACTTGAACTTTTCTATCTTCTATGAAAATTTGGAATAGTATTTTAAATTTTTTCATCTCTTTGAGAAAAATCTGAACTGAAGTGGAAACTTTTTATATTATTTTAGGAAAATAGAATTGATCAATAACTTATTTTATTTTCATTGAGAAAATTCAGAATCAAAGTTGAACTTTTTTTCTTCCGGGAAAACATTTGGAACAGAACTTTAAATTTTTTCATCTCTTTGAGAAAGGTCGGAATTGAATTTAAGAAAATTCAGAATTGAAGTGGAACTTTTTATCTCCATGAAAAATAATCACAATCATAGTATAACTTTTCCTATCTTCTACGGAAAAATTTAGAAGTTAACTTTAAATTTTTCATGTTTTGGTTAACTTAAAACTGACGTGGAAGCTTTTTATTTTCTCTTGAGAGATTATAATTTAGTTATATTCTTTGGTAACATTCAGAATATAAATTGAAATTTTCTCTCTTCCATGAAAAATTTGGAACAGTATTTTAAATTTTGTAATCTCTTTGAGAAAGATCTGACTTGTAGAAAAAAATTATATATAATCTTAGGAATATAGAATTGATCAATAACTTATTTCATTTTCATTGAGAAAAATTCAGAATCGAAGTTGAAATTTTCTTCTTCCGGGAAAATATTTGGAACAGAACTTAAAATTTTTTCATCTCCTTGAGAAAGGTCGGAACTGAATTTAAGAAAATTTAGAATTAAAGTGAAGCTTTTTATCTTCATAGAAAATAATCACAATCACACACAGAAACTTACACACACACAAAAAATAAAACACACACAATAACTAACACACACACAAAAACTTAAACACACACAAAAAAACTTACACACAAACACAAAAATTACACACACATAAAAAAAACTTACACACACAAAAAAACTTACACACAAAAAAAATTAGACACACACAAAAAACTTACACACAAAAAAAAACTTAAACACACACAAAAACTTAAACAAAAACACAAACTTAAAAACATATAAAAAATAACACGATCAAAAAAAATAACACACACACAAACACTAACACACAAAAACACACTTACACACACACAAAAAAATACACACACAAAAACTTACACACACACACACACACAAAAACTTACACACACACAAAAACTTGCACACACACAAAAACTTACACACACAAAAACTTACACACACACACAAAAACTTACACACACACAAAAACTTACACAGACACATAAAAACTTACACACACACACAAAAACTTACACACAAACAAAAACTTACACACACACACAAAAAAACTTACACAAACACAAAAAAAAAAACACATACACAAAATTACACACACAAAAAAAAAAAAACTTAAACACACATAAAAAATTACACACACACACAAAAACTTACACACACAAAAAAACTTAAACACATACAAAAACTTACACACACAAAAAAAAACTTAAACACACAAAAAAACTTACAAACACACAAAAACTTACACAAAAACAAAAAATTAAACACACAAAAAAATACAAAAAAAAAAAAAACTTACACACACAAAAAAACTTACACACACACAGAAAATTAAACGCATACAACAAAAATTAAACACACAAAAAAACTTACACACTTAAAAAAAAAATAACACACACACAAAAGCTTGCAGACACAGAAAAACTTACACACTCAAAAAAACTAACAAAAACAAAAAAACTTACACAAACACAAAAAATTACACACACACAAAAACTTACACACACACACAAAAACTTACAGACACACAAAAACTTACACACACACACAAAAACTTAGACACCCACACACAAAAATTACACACGCACAAAAACACTTAAACACACAAAAAAACTTACAAACTTACAAAAAAATACACACACAAAAAAAAACTTACACACACAAAAAAATACACACACACAAAAACTAAAACACAAAAACACACCTACACACAAAAAAAACTTACACATACAAAAAAAACTTACACACACACAAAAACAGAAACACACACAAAAAATTACACAAACAAACAAAAAATAAAAACACACACAAAAAAATTACACAAACACACAATATAACACAAACAAACAAAAACTTACACACACACAAAAACTTTCAGACACATAAAAAATAACACACACAAACAAAATTACACAAAAACAAAAAAAAATACAAAATAAAAACAAATTGCAGACACAAAAAAACTTACAAACACACACACACACACACACTCACGCAAACTTACACACAAACACACACACACAAAAACTTACACATTCACAAAAACTTACACACACAAAAACTTACACGCACACACAAACTTACACACACACACAAACTTACACACACACAAAAACATACACACACACAAAAAAAAACTAACACAGACAAAAAAAAAACTTACACACATACAAAAAAAATTACACACATACATAAACACACACACAAAAAAAAAACTTACACACACACAAAAAATTAAACACACACAAAAAATTAAACACACACACAAAAACTTACACACACACAAAAAAAACTTACACACACACAAAAAAACTTACACACACACAAAAAAACTTACACACACACAAACTTACACGCACACAAAAACTTACACGCATACACAAAAAAGTTACATACACACAAAAACTTACAAACACACACACAAAAACTTGCACACACACACACACAAAAACTTACACACACACACACACACAAACTTACACACACACACAAAAACAAACACACACAAAAAAACTTAAACATATACAAAACATACACACACTCAAAAACTTACACACACGCAAAAACTTACACACACAAAAAAACTTACACACACACAAAAACTTACACACACACAAACACTAACAAAAAAAAACAAATTACACACAAACACAAAAAAGCACACTAACACACACAAACAAAAACAGACACACAAACACCAACAAACACAAACACACAAACACACAAACACACAGACACACACACACACAAAAACTTACACACACAAAAACTTGCACACACACAAAAACTTACACACACACAGAAACTTACACACAGAGTACCAGTGGGAAAGCCATGTCTTGTCTATAAACAAGCACAGAGTACGATTGGTAGAGCCGTAAGCATATTTCATGTCATTTTAAGATACGTAAAAAAGTTAAAAAAAATGCCATGTTAAAAAAATTCAAAAATTATTTTAAAAAATGGTGGAACGGGGGAGGGAGGTGGTCCTTTGGGAGCCCGGGGGACTTTTGGGGACGGGGGGCTTCCTTGGGGGTGGGGGTAGGGGTATCGGAGCCCTTTGGGGTTGGGGTAGAGGACCTCACGACACTGTTTAAATAGAACTTGTTTACTATAACGACCACACTCAAAACCTCTTCTAAAACCTTTTCTAAAATCATCTTTTAAAATGTCTCTAACTGTTTCGCCGAAATAATTCCCTAAAATTTCTAAAACCGTTTCACCCAAATAATCCCCTAAAAGTAATTTCAGCGTGTTCCTTTTGTTTTTGGCATCTCTGTGCTTTCACATTTCAAATTTCTAGAAAACCCTTTCCTACGTTAATCTCTTCATCTCATAAATGTTCCTAGCTACACTATTAAGGTTTCGTTAGAATATCAATGTATCTCTCCGACTTAAAGCTCAGTGAAGCCGTATTTAAAAATAGAATTTCTATCTCTTTAGCCTGCCGCATAATTCCAAGATAACAAGTGATGTCATTTCTAATTCCTGACAGTAAAGATTAATGAAGCCCTATTTAAAAATAGAATATTAATTTTTCTCTCTGACCTAAAGAACGTTTATCCCTCAGACCTAAGATTAAAGAAGCCATAATGTTTCTTAATTCCCATTTCGTGAACCAATAATTCCCCCGCAGATTATGTAAATCAATTTCTTAGGTTAGGTTGGCCTAAAGATCAAAGAAGCCATGTCTGTTTCTTAATTCTCCTTCGTGAATCAATAATTCCCCGCCGATTTTAAATCAATTTCTCAGGTTAGGTTCGCCTAAAGATCAAAGAAGCCATGTTTTTTTCTTAATTCCCCCTTCGTGAATCAATACAGTCCCCTAGCGATTATGTAAATCACCCCTCATGTCATTACATGCAATCAATTTCTCAGAAACTATTTCCCCTAGGGACTCTATGCCCATATAAGGTGTGGTGACACGACCTTTAGGGTCATTTTTACTCGCGTATGGTATATACACTTTTCATTATTCCGAGAAAATAGTCTTCACAGTTTCTCAAGTCCACCCATTGCGAAACACTAGACACAGGATTTAAGTGAAAAATCGTTAGGATTGGCTTCAAAAAGCATTCTATCCAATTGCGCAATTAAAATAAATGCCGAAGTTCGATGATACGGCTAAATGTCATGTACGCGTTTTCACCATTGACGTACTTCTAGTTCTTCTATGAATTAAAAAAAAAAAAATTTGACTAGAAGTAAGGAGTGGCATTAAAACTTAAAACGAACAGAAGCTATTCCGTATATGACAGGGTCTGTCCCCTCCTCAACGCCTCGCTCTTTACGCTAAATTTTTTTATTTTTTTAAAAATAAATTTGTTAGGCCTAGTCAAACTTTATCTTAAAGAGCGCGGCGTTAAGGTTGGGACAGACTCATTCATATAAGGAATAATTTCTGTTAGTTTCAAGCTTTAATGTCGCTCCTTACTTTCAGTTAAAAAACTGTTTTTTTTTTAATTAATTTCTGAATATTTTTGAATTAATGAAGTTTTGATTTTGGCTCACTGTACATGAAAAATCAAAACGAGATTAGCATATTATTTTTTATTATTTTTTTTTGCTAAATGACTTTCCCGAAATTTTTTTCTTACGTAACTTACGAATTAATTTACGTAACGAACTTCTATATTCGTATGTTTTTATTACGCATATTAGGGAGTTCACCCCCTTGTCAATAACTCACCCTTTAAGCTAAAGTTCAAACTTTGTTTGAAACGCAAAACCCTGAATCACAAAGGTCGGTTAATTAGAATAGATAGCTCTTTTGAAAGTACTAAGAAAAACTTTAGCGCAAAGAGCAAGGTATTGACTAGGAGGTGAACCCCCACATATACATAAAGATTTCTGTTCCTTTTAAGTTTTGATGTTGCTCCTTACTTTCAGTTGAAAAAAACTTAATATTTTCTATTTAATTTCTGATTGTTTTTCTAAGAAATGCTGGGAAATCCTTCGCCCCCTTCATAGAAATGTCCCTTCCCCCAAGGAAACATCCTCCATAAACTAGAAAATAAAATTCTACTTCAGCTACTTTGGTCCATCTTGGAATCTGGCTAGGTTAGGAAACTGACATTTTCAGGAATGGGTCTACAGGCCAAAGTATGTCCTGGGAAGGGATATGTCCTGGGATTTTGAATTACCTGCCTCCACTCCTGAGTAAGAATTTGTGGTGATTATTTTTCTTTTAATTTTAAGTTTGGAAAAATTGGTGAAACGGCGTTGCATCTTAGTAGAATAGGTATTTGCACAGTGTTGTCAATTTTAAATACTTTAGAAATAAAAAAATTAACAAGAAATAACTGAAAAGTGTTTTGAGGGAGTTGAGGTGCACGAGAGTTCAGTTACATGCGGATTCAGTTACACGGGGAATAGTTAACTGGGGTTGAGTAGCACGGATGTTCAGTTGTACAGGGTTTCGGTTATACAGGGGTTCAACTAAGTGTGGGGTTCAGTTGTACGGGGTTTCGGTTATACAGGGGTTCAGTTACATGGGGGGTTCAGTTATTTTTTCTGATTTGTGTGTTTTTGCAAGAAAATAACTGGTCTTTTAGCAAACTTAGCCATAGCTACCTGAAACTCTGCATAAATATCTTCATTTTTAATCTAATTGCGTAGGTACTAAAGGAACATTGAACATTTTTTCATATTCTGTGTGACCACCCGGCGCCCCAAAGACTCCTGAGTCTCCATTATAATACTTTTTAAGGTTTTATTATATCTTTTCAGAATAAATTATTATTTTAGGGAATTATTTCGATGAAACAGTTAGAGACATTTTGAAAGATGATTTTAGAGGAGGATTTGAGGGTGAAACTCAGTGGTCGTTATAATACACAAGTTCCATTTGAACGGTGTTGTGAGGTCCCTTACCACAACCCCAAAGGGCTCCGATCCCCCCACCCCAACCCCGAAGGAAGCCCCCGGACATCAAAGGTTCTCTGGACCCCCAAAGGACCCCCGGCGCCCCGATGCCTCCTGAGTCCCCCATTTTAATACTTTTTAAGGCTTTATTATATCTTTTCAGAACAAATTATTATTTTAGGGACTTATTTCGGTGAAACAGTTAGAGACATTTTAAGAGATGATTTTAGAAGAGGACTTGAGGGTGAAACTCTGTGGTCGTTATAATACACAAGTTCCATTTGAACAGTGTTTTGAGGTCCCCTTACCACAACCCCACATGGTACCGATCCCCCTCCCCATACCCAAAGGAAATGCTATTTGCTTTCGTGTTGTGGAATTTCCTTGTTATTTTCGTGCATGAATAGGAAAACAATGGTTATATGGTTTCGTGTCTAAGAAAACCAATGTTATATGCTTGCGGGTATAGGGAATTCGTTTTGATTTTCTTGAATGTCACGGACATCCCTGGTTAATATCTTGATTGAATAGTACGTCAAATGTGATTTGATTGCGTGTATAGGAATTCCAAAGTTATTTGCTTGCGAGTATAGTAATTCCCAAGTTATTTACTTGCATGTAGAGGATTTCTCATGTTATTTGCTTGCCTGTATAGGAATTCCCATGGTATTTGCTTTCGTGTATAGGAATGACGATGTTATTTGCTTTCTTGTATAGGAATTCCCTTGTTATTTGCTTGCAGGTATAGGAATTCCCATGTTATTTGCTTGCAAGTATAGGAATTCCCATGTTATTTGCTTGCATGTATAGGAATTCCCATGTTATTTGCTTGCGTGTATAGGAATTCCCATGTTATTAGCTTGCGTGTATAGGAATTCCCAATGCTATTCCAGGACAGTATGTTCCTTCCTATGCTATTATAAGGGCTTTTCCGTGTGGTTTTTCTTTCCTTGGTACACATTAAAAACAAAATTTTTGTGTTAAATAAGTAGTTCTTATATATTTTAAAAGAGCTTTACGGGGTTTGAGAGACTCGATTGCGTGATTCCGTGTGGTTTTTCTTTCCTTGGTGCTCATTAAAAACACAATTTTTGTGTTAAATAAGTAGTTCTTGTATCTTTTAAAAGAGCTTTACGGGGTTTGAGACACTCTGTTGCCTGATTCCGTTTGGTTTTTCTTTACTTAGTGCTCATTAAAAACGAAATTTTTGTGTTAAATAAGTAGTTCTTGTATATTTTAAAAGAGCTTTACGTGGTTCGAGAGACTCGGTTGTCTGATTCCGTGTGGTTTTTATTTACTTGGTGCCCATTAAAAAAGAAATTTTTGTGTTAAATAAGTAGTTTTTTTAATATTTTAAAAGAGATTTAAGGGGTTTGAGAGACTCTGTTGCCTGATTCCGTGTGGTTTTTCTTTACTTAGTGCTCATTAAAAACGAAGTTTTTGTGTTGAATAAGTAGTTTTTGTATCTTTTAAAATAGCTTTAAGGGGTTTGAGAGACTCACTTGCTTGATTCCGTGTGGTTTTTCTTTACTTGGTGCCCATTAAAAACAAAATTTGTTGTTAAATAAGTAGTTCTTGCATATTTTAAAAGAGCTTTAAGGGGTTTGAGAGACTCTGTTGACTGATTACGTTTGGTTTTTCTTTACTTAGTGCTAATTAAAAGCGAAATTTTTATGTTAAATAAGTAGTTCTTGCATCTTTTAAAAGAGCTTTACGGGGCTTGAGAGACTCGGTTGTCTGATTCCGTGTGGTTTTTCTTTACTTAGTGCCCATTAAAAACGAAATTTTTGTGTTAAATAAGTAGTTTTTCGTATCTTTTAAAATAGCATTAAGGGGTTTGAGAGACTCAGTTGCTTGATTCCGTGTGGTTTTTCTTTACTTAGCGCTCATTAAAAACGAAGTTTTTGTGTTATCATTTGAGAAGTTAACTTTAGTATTTTATGGTTTTACATGCCTGAAATCATGAATTAGAATATTTAATTACCTGTTTAGGGTTTTTCAGACCTAGGTTTTTTAGATTTTCGTGTGTGTTTGACTCCTGGGGTTTATTATTTGAGAAGTTAACTTTAGTATTTTGTGGTTTTACGTGCCTGAAATCATTAATTAGAATAGTTAATTAGCAGTTTAGGGTTTTCAGACATAGGTTTTTTATATTTTCGTGGGTGTTTGTTTCCTGGAGTTTATTATTTGAGAAGTTAACTTTAGTATTTCATGGTTCTTTCTTGAATTCACCTGCTGGATAAACAAAAAGACATTTCGTTCAAGAAATTATGACAAAATTCCAAGTAAGTAACAAACTCATTATTGTTTTCACGACTTAGATACACGATGTAGAAATTTAATTCAAGAAATTATGAAAAAATTCTCAGTAAGTAACAATTTCTTTCTTGAAGTCAACTCTTGGATACACAATACGGAAATTTCATTCAATAAACTATGAAAAAATTGTAAGCAAGTAACAAAATCTTTTTTGAAGTCAACTCTTGGATGCACAATGAAGAAACTTGATTTAAGAAATTATCAGAAATTGTAAGTAAGTAGCAAATTCTTTCTTGAATTCGCCTCTTAGATAAACAAGAAAAGTCATTTCGTTCAAGAAATTATGACCAAATTCCAAGTAAGTAACAAACTCATTATTGTTTTCACGACTTAGATCCACGAAGTAGAAATTTAATTCAAGAAATTATGAAAAAATTCTCAGTAAGTAACAATTTCTTTCTTGAAGTCAACTCTTGGATACACAATACGGAAATTTCATACAATAAATTATGAAAATATTGTAAGCAAGTAACAAACCCTTTCCTGAAGTCACCTCTTGGATATACAATGCAGAAACTTCATTTAAGAAATTATCAAAAATTGTAAGTAAGTAGCAAATTCTTTCTTGAATTCGCCTGCTGGATAAACAAAAAGACATTTCGTTCAAGAAATTATGACAAAATTCCAAGTAAGTAACAAACTCATTATTGTTTTCACGACTTAGATACACGATGTAGAAATTTAATTCAAGAAATTATGAAAAAATTCTCAGTAAGTAACAATTTCTTTCTTGAAGTCAACTCTTGGATACACAATACAGAAATTTCATTCAATAAATTATGAAAAAATTGTAAGCAAGTAACAAACTCTTTCCTGAAGTCACCTCTTGGATACACAATGCAGAAACTTCATTTAAGAAATTATCAAAAATTGTAAGTAAGTAGCAAATTCTTTTTTGAATTCGCCTCTTAGATAAACAAAAAAAGTCATTTCGTTCAAGAAATTATGACAAAATTCCTAGTAAGTAACAAACTCATTATTGTTTTCACGACTTAGATACATGATGTAGATATTTAATTCAATAAATTATGAAAAAATTCTCAGTAAGAAACAATTTCTATCTTGAAGTCAACTCTTGGACACACAATAATGAAATTTCATACAATATATTATAAAAAAATTGTAAACAATTAAACAACTCTTTCCTGAAGTCACCTCTTGGATACACAAAGCAGAAACTTCATTTAAGAAATGATCAAAGATTGTAAGTAAGTAGCAAATTCTTTCTTGAATTCGCCTCTTGGATAAACAAAAAAAGTCCTTTCATTCAAGAAATTATGACAAAATTCTAAATAAGTAACAAATCCTTTCTTGAAGTTACCTCATGGATACACAACGCAGAAATTTCATTTAAGAAATTATCAAAAATTGTAAGTAAGTAGCAAATTCTTTCTTGAATTCACCTACTGGATAAATAAAAAAGACATTTCATTCAAGAAATTATGACAAAATTCTAAGTAAGTAACAAACTGTTTCCTGAATCCTCCTCCTGAATGCACAATACAGATATTTCATTTAAGAAATTACGAAAAAATTGTAAGCAAGTAACAAACTTTTTCTTAAATACCCCTCCTGGATACACAAATCAGAAATTTCCTTAAAGAAATTGTGAGAAAATTGTAAGTAACTAGAATTTTTTTTTGAATTCACCTGCTGGATAAACAAAAAGACATTTCGTTCAAAAAATTATGAGAAAATTCCAGGTAAGTAACAAACTCTTTATTGTTTTCACGACTTAGATATACGATGTAGAAATTTAATTCAAGAAATTATAAAAAAAGGAAAGTAAGTAACAAACTCTTTATTGATTTCACCTCTTGGATACAAAAAAGACATTTCATTCAAGAAATTATGACAAAATTCTAAGTAAGTAAAAAACTCATTCTTGAATTCGCCGTTTACATGCACAATACAGAAATTTCATTCTATGGGACCTCTACACGTGATTAAACACGTTTTGAAACTACATGCTATTTGCTTGCCTTTCCTTGGCACCTTTCCGAACGAGCGGGGATTCCCCACTGGTTCCTACACATTGCAAAAAAAGTGACCAGCACGAAAAACTCCACGTTTTCAACCAGACAGGTTTTTGACACGACACACAAACAGAGTCATAGTGAGAGAGATATCCAAAAAGTTGGGTTAATCTAGGTTCACTTAGAGTGGCGCGCCACTCTAAGTGGCGCGCCACTTAGTTAAGACCAGTTATTTTCTTGCGAAAAGACACAAAATCAGAAAAAATAACTGAACCCCCCATGTAACTGAACCCCTGTATAACCGAAACCCTGTACAACTGAACCCCCCATGTAACTGAACCCCTGTATAACCGAAACCCTGTACAACTGAACCTCCGTGCTACTCGACCCCAGTTAACTAATCCCCGTGTAACTGAATCCGCATGTAACTGAACTCTCGTGCAACTCAACTCCCTCAAAACACTTTTCAGCCATTTCTTGTTAATTTTTTTTATTTCTAAACTATTTAAAATTGACAACATTGCGACAATCATCATTTGCGTACTACGCAGTATAAAACCCTCCAGGACTCTAAAGCTCATGAAATTATAAAAGACTATGCCTGAAAACCCAAAGAGATCATTAAATATTATAATTCATGATTTCATGCTTTACTAATATGAATTGTAAAGAAATCCTTTTATTCAAATCCCAATCACCAATCAAGTTATACTCGTTCCTCTTTGAAAAGGTGTATAGGTCTCGTAGAAATGTTTTCCTATACGTCTCGTAGAATAGCATGGTAATTCCTATACGTCTAAGCAAATTCATTATACCTATTCTACTCATCTTGTGCAACAGCAGCAGAAGCTTTTGCGATTAAATCTGATTAAGAATTTGTGGTGATTATTTTTCTTTTAATTTTAAGTTTGGAAAAACTGGTGAAATGGTGTTACATCTTGTGCAACAGCAGCAGAAGCTTTTGCCAGTAAATCTGAGTAAGAATATGTGGTGATTATTTTTCTTTTAATTTTAAGTTTGGAAGAATTGGTGAAACGGTGTTGCATCTTGTGCAACAGCAGCAGAAGCTTTTGCCAGTAAATCTGAGTAAGAATTTGTGGTAATTATTTTTCTTTTAATTTTAAGTTTGGAAAAACTGGTGAAACGGTGTTGCATCTTGTGCAACAGCAGCAGAAGCTTTTGCCAGTAAATCTGAGTAAGAATTTGGTGCTTATTTTTCTTTTAATTTTAAATTTGGAAAAAAGGGTGAAACGGTTTTGCATCTTGTATAATTAGTTACTGGGAAACGGTTAAGCGTTTACACTCAAATAGTGGAATGCTCATAAACAGAATAGATCCTGTCCTTCAAAATTTCTGCTGGTTGCTAATATTTTTCTATATTATGGTATGATTAGACGTAATGGTAAAACCGTTTTTAAGTCCTTATAAATTGCAGAAAAAACTGATTTAGGGCCACTCTATAACGAAAAATACTTGAAATCAGAATAATGGCTGTCTTTAAAACGTATCTCTAAACTTATTTAATCTTATGGTAAGTTCAGAGTAATGCCTTTTAAAAGTGTTTTCAGCCCGTTAAAATAGGAAAGGAAAATGATTACTGATGCTGTTTTTACTGATGATTGACAATCGTGTAACCGCATGTCTTCATTCAAAGTTAAGTTTGTTGGGTATTTGTTTAATATACCTCTCACCTAATATTCTTCTAAAATGTTTCTCTGATGTTCAATCCTAATGAAATATACCAAAGTAATATATACATATAATACTATAGAAACAAGTTTGGGCTGTATATTTTCAAATTGTGGGGTGGAGTGGGGTTAAAGTATAGTGGGTCTGCATGCCTAATGTGTTAGGTTACAATTATTCTTCATAGTATTTAGTAATAATTTTTTTCTAACTTCACACCACCCTAACACTTTACCCCCCCCCCCCCTCTAATGTGCAAATGTAAAGCCCAAATTATATATTTTCCATCTATTCTGTCCCTTCTCCTTGTCTTGTCTCACGCTATGTGGAAAGAAGCTAACAACAAAAAAACAAAAAAGAACGGCTCTATAATGCGTCAATGAATAAACAACTTGAGCGGTAGGGAGTTTATCATACACATGACGGCTCTATAATGCGTCAATGAATAAACAACATGACGGAGAAAAAAAAAAAAAAAATAAATAAATAAAAAATTAAAATGCAGGCTAATTCGCCAGATACACTTCAGAAAGTAGATTCAGTATTTATTTTAAAAAACAGTATGGGCAGCACTGCGACGTAGAAAATTGACCGTATTTGTAGTAAAAAGATGTCCCTGTAAGCAAGGCCGTACCCAGGATTTTTTCTTTCGGAGGGGGCTTTATTAAAAAAAAAGGGGGAGGAGGAGGGGGGCTTTTACAAAAAAAAAACTAAAAAAACTCATACAAAATTTGTTTATATCCATTTTTGTTACGTTTTTACGAGACAGACAATTATTTCGGGGGGGGGGGGGGGGTTCAAAACCCCTGACCCCCCTCTGGGTATGGCCATTTGTGTAAGCAAAAAATATAAAACTTGCTTTATGGTTATTAGACGGTGGGGTTCTTATTCTTCATCCCCTTTAGACTGACATACACGACAGATTATTTCGCAGACATTGTTGATTTGTGACTGACAATAACTTGTCATCAGTTTGATTATGGTGATTAACATCACTTTGTGTAGCGATGTTATTAGTTTTTTTTAAGTATTACATTTAAACACATTATAACTTTTTCTGCGAAACGAATAAAATTAATTTTAATTAATTTTATTAATTAATACAATTTAATTAATTAATTTTAATTAATTTTAAAAATTAATGCGAAATTAATGAAATTGAAAAAAGTAGTTGGTTTGAAAGTACTAAAATTATGAACTTGAAGGAGCCTCACTTCTCACCTCTGCCCTTCATTGAAGTTGAAGTAGGCATCTATCCAAATTTGAGGTGATAAGAAATGCCGCTGATATAGTTTTGCCAGGAAACTGTGAATAACATTTTGCTAGAATATTTTATTATTCAAAAAGGCACAACTTCTCCATTGTTCACTATTTACAGTCATTAAAAGGTTATATCGTTCATAAGCTCAAGTCAGGAACTTAGCAATGCCCAGTGACATTTTATTGGGCGGGAGGGTGACCTTTTATTTCTTTATTGAATAAAGTAAATAAAATGAAAATGCGATGAAATTTTTTAAGTAAATTGGACTGTTAAATAGTTTCAGGAATTCAGATGTTGTACCATTCAAAGATTAAAGTCATGAACTTTAACAGTGCCCCGCGACCTTTTATTGGGGATTCGGGCAATGTTATAATTTCATCAAAATCCTGGGAGGGGGGAAGCTGGAGCAAAATTTCCCAAATCAAATGAAAATGACATTGAAAAATGAAAAATGAGTTGCATAGCACCATAAAAGAAAAAATATACTGAAGAAAACTGACCTGTTTCTCTGGATGCTTGAATTATGTAGGTTTATGTTTTATTTTTGACAAGATTTTTTTTCAGAAACTAAATTTCAGCTGGGGGGAAAATTGGGGTCTGGGGAGGGGGGGCAAACTGGGTTCCGGAGGGAGCAGTTGCCCCCCTGCTTCATAGAAAATTACGATGTTTTAAGGATTTCAAGCAATAAAAGACTGTGTATCTAGTTATGAAACTCAAAATGAAGCCCATTTTGCCAGAAAACGGTTCTAGGAAATTGACCATTCAAAAGATATAGACATTGAAATCTTGTGTCATTCAAAAGTTTAAGTTGAAAATATTGAATTTTTATTGAGACTGGCGAAAAAGACTTTTTTTTAATTTAAAAATCAAAATATTACATATTAAATTTTGACGTGAAAACAGTATATTTTGTCAGATGTTTCGAAAAATATACCGTTCATAGTAATTAAAATGTCGTACCGTTTCATATTTAAAATGGATAAATTTATGAAGTCCCTTTGATCTTTTATAACGTTTCTGGTGTCAAAACATGACACCAAAAATATGCTGCATAATTACTTTTGTCATAAAATCAAAAAGTTGTTATGTCAAAAAGTTATTTTTAAAAATTTACAAGTCAAAAGTTTCAGCCAATTAAAAGTTGTGCCGTTCAAATTTAAAATCTGGAACTTAAACTGACCCTTTCTTATGGCTCTCAGTTTAAAAATTTAAAGCAAAAAAAAAAATTTCTATTTAGTTTTGACATGACAACATGAAGCACATTTCATCTGAAAGTATTTCTTAAAAATGCACCACTCAGATGTAGTAGGCTTTAAAAAATTGTACAATTAAAAAAGTTAAAGCTATTAACTTAAAGAACAAACATTGATCCATTACTGGGTTCAAGGATAAGAATTGCTGGCAAAAATAGAAAAAGAAAGAAAAACGTATATTAAGTATACACGTGAAAGCTTGAAGTACATTTTGTCAAAAAATTATTCTGATAAACATTTTATTAAAAAGTTGAAGGAATTCAAGTTTTGTTTAACTCAAAAATCAAAGTCTGGAACTTGGGGATTTGAGGGTATCTTCTGAAAACGGAGCTGTTAAAAATATTGCATGTTTATTTTTAACGTGAAAATGGGTAGCTTACTTGTAGAGTTCAAATGTGCTGCTGAAAAATGTGCCATTAAAAAGTTACTTGTATTTATAATATGGTACTATTTATTAGGGTATATTTGTTAGGGTTCTGAAAATAAAAATTTCAGGGAGCAAAAATTCCTGTATATTTAGTTTTGACCTGAAAACATAAAGCGTGTGTTAGGAAAATGCTCTAGAAAGCGTATGTATGGCTTATGTCTTTGATGGTCGTACTAGGAAATTCCGGTTTCAATACAAAATTAGACGGGGTTTTTACGGTAGAAGCTCTTACTAAGCTAACATCTTTTATTAGATTTGCGTTTTTATACAAAGATGTTTCTATTGAAGAGATAATGTCTTCCAAGGGGACTGTATCCGGTTTAAAACAAAATTTCGGACCCTTTTCAAGCACTGATTGTTTGCTCTGACGAAGAATTTAGAATTGACGAAGGTATTACCACATTATTTGTTGATAATTTCGAAAACTTTTTTAGCAATCTTTCTCTGGAAAGGCGAAAGTCATGATTGAAGTGATTTTTCCTGTTTGTTTAATAAAACAGAAGTCACTTAAACTAACCTTTTTTTATATAATATTTTCCAGGGAAAGTTTTTCTCTTACTAATAAAGCTCTTTTTCGACTCTTATCCTTAATAATGTGATTTAAAGTCTTGAAAGTAAGCTTCGTTCAAACTTTTCTTCCTTGAAAGTACCCAAATGTAAATTCAATCTTAGTAAAGGTGGCACTATTTTCATCTTCTTACATCATAGAAGAATTTAAACCTAATTTAAAAAGAAGCAAAATACTTGGGAGTGATCTTCATGAAAATTACATAATGAAATTCAGCATATCAGAGAGCCCTATTTTAGAGATTTCAAATCTCTGTCTACACAAATTGCATTATTCCAAGAACCCTGATCAAGGATGCGTGTTTTTTTTTGTTGCTTTTTGGTTTTCTTTTCCAGGGATGATCGTACCGAACCAGCGGTCCCAGAAAATTGGGGGTATGCTCATTCAGATAAAAATTAGAATAGTGCCCTCTTTTCAGGCACATAAGAACAAATTTTCCCCGAAGAAAGCCAATAAGCTATCAATTAAAAATTCTGAGATAGCCATTTAATTTAAAAGTTATCGAAAAATGAAATATTGAGCTCACCAGCTTCTGAGGCGGTATTGCCCCGCGGTGACGTATTCTTTGCGAAAGATGCACGTAGTCTATACAAAATAAACGGTTAATATAGTCATGTATTTCAAAGCTTCATTTAGATAAGCTAACTCATTTGAGGTTTGGTAAGTAGTGTAGAGTGATGTATGCTTGCGCATTAGCCATTACACAGGAGAACTGGTAGATGTTTGTATTGGTGGAGTTTGTCTGGAGCTTAAAAAACGCGTTTGTATTTCCGGTTTTTTATAAGCCTCTGTTTAGATGTAGAAGGAGGTTCGGCCGGGGGGGGGGACAAAGCGGAATGTCTAATCTATTCACTCCTAGGAATATTTTCGGACCAAGCCTGAAACAAGCTTTTCAGTTTGTTTTCCAACGAAAATACGCAAAATACGATGAAAATACGTTTCCATGACTCTAGTTTATATCAATCAATGAGATTGTTCATGAATTGGCTAAAAAAATGGACTTGTTAGTGAAAAATTCGCAATTATAGCTCTTGATATGTATTTGAAATGTGTTTAAAAAAGAACATTCCAAAAATACGATTAAATTGTGTTCCCATGAATCTAGTTCATATCCTTCAATTAGGGTGGTCAAGGCTTGGCTAAAAAAATGGAATAGTAAGTAAAAAACTAACAAATATAGCTCTTAATATGGCTTTTCAGTGTGTTTTTCAACGAAAATTTTTAAAATACGTTCCCATGAGTCTAGTTCATATACTTCAATTAGGGAGGTCAAGGTTTGGCTAGGTTTGGACTTGCACACACACACACACACAAAAACTTACACACACACACACAAAAACTTACACATACACACAAAAACTTACACACACACAAAAACTTACACAGACACAAAACTTACACACACACAAAAACTTACACATACACAAAAACTCACACAAACACACACAAAAACTTACACACACACAAAAACTTACACACACACAAAAACTTACACACACACAAAACTTACACACACACACACAAAAAATTACACACACACAAAAAAACTTACACACACACAAAAACTTAAACACACACACACAAACTTACAAACACACACACAAAAACTTACACACACAAAAACTTGCACACACACAAAAACTTACACACACACACAGAAACTTACACACAGAGTACCAGTGGGAAAGCCATGTCTTGTCTATAAACAAGCACAGAGTACGATTGGTAGAGCCGTAAGCATATTTCATGTCATTTTAAGATACGTAAAAAAGTTTAAAAAAATGCCATGTTAAAAAAATTCAAAAATTATTTAAAAAATTGGTGGAACGGGGGCGGGGGGTGGTCCTTTGGGAGCCCGGGGGACCTTTGGGGACCGGGGGCTTCCTTCGGGGTTGGGGTAGGGGGATTGGAGCCCTTTGGGGTTGGGGTAGAGGACCTCACGACACTGTTTAAATAGAACTTGTTTACTATAACGACCACACTCAAAACCTCTTCTAAAACCTTTTCTAAAATCATCTTTTAAAATGTCTCTAACTGTTTCGGCGAAATAATTCCCTAAAATGTCTAAAACCGTTTCACCCAAATAATCCCCTAAAAGTAATCTCAGTGTGTTCCTTTTGTTTTTGGCATCTCTGTGCTTTCACATTTCAAATTTCTAGGAAACCCTTTCCTACGTTAATCTCTTCATCTCATAAGTGTTCCTAGCTACACTATTAAGGTTTCGTTGGAATATCAATTTATCTCTCCCACTTAAAGCTCAGTGAAGCCGTATTTAAAAATAGAATTTCTATCTCTTTAGCCTGCCGCATAATTCCAAGATAACAAGTGATGTCATTTCTAATTCCTGACAGTAAAGATTAATGAAGCCCTATTTAAAAATAGAATATTAATTTTTCTCTCTGGCCTAAAGAACTTTTTTCCCTCAGACATAAGATTAAAGAAGCCATAATGTTTCTTAATTCTCATTTCGTGAACCAATAATTCCCCCACAGATTATGTAAATCAATTTCTCAGGTTAGGTTGGCCTAAAGATCAAAGAAGCCATGTTTGTTTCTTAATTCTCCTTCGTGAATCAATAATTCCCCGCCGATTTTAAATCAATTTCTCAGGTTAGGTTCGCCTAAAGATCAAAGAAGCCATGTTTTTTTTTAATTCCCCCGTCGTGTATCAATACATTCCCCCGCCGATTATGTATATCAATTTCTCAGGTTAGGCTAGCCAAACAACAAAGAAGCCATGTTTGTTTCCTAATTCCCCTTCTTGAATCAATACATTCCCCTAGCAATTATGTTAATCACCCCTCATGTCATTAAACGCAATCAATTTCTCGGAAATCTATCTCCCCTAGGGACTCTATGCCCATATAAGGTGTGGTGACACGACCTTTAGGGTCATTTTTACTCGCGTATGGTATATACACTTTTCATTATTCCGAGAAAATAGTCTTCACAGTTTCTCAAGTCCACCCATTGCGAAACACTAGACACAGGATTTAAGTGAAAAATTGTTAGGATTGGCTTCAAAAAGCATTCTATCCAATTGCGCAATTAAAATAAATGCCGAAGTTCGATGACACGGCTAAATGTCATATACGCGTTTTCACCATTGACGTACTTCTAGTTCTTCTATGAATTAAAAAAAAAATTTAACTAGAAGTAAGGAGTGGCATTAAAACTTAAAACAAACAGAAGCTAGTCCGTATATGACAGGGTTTGTCCCCTCCTCCACGCCTCGCTCGTTACGCTAAAGTTTTTTTTTTTTTTTAAAATAAATTTGTTAGGGCGAGTAAAACTTTATCGTAAAGAGCGCGCCGTTAAGGTTGGGACAGACTCATTCATATACGGAATAATTTCTGTTAGTTTTAAGCTTTAATGTCGCTCCTTAATTTCAGTTAAAAAACTGTTTTTTTTTTATTTAATTTCTGAATATTTTTGAATTAATGAAGTTTTGATTTTGAATCACTGTACATGAAAAATCAAAACGAGATTAGCATATTATTTTTTATTATTATTTTTTTTTTTGCTAAATGACTTTCCCGAAATTTTGTTCTTACGTAACTTACGAATTAATTTACGTAACGAACTTCTATATTCGTATGTTTTTATTACGCATATTAGGGAGTTCACCCCCTTGTCCATAACTCGCCCTTTAAGCTAAAGTTCAAACTTTGTTTGAAACGCAAAACCCTGAATCACAAAGGTCGGTTAATTAGAATAGATAGCTCTTTTGAAAGTACTAAGAAAAACTTTAGCGCGAAGAGCAAGGTATTGACTAGGGGGTGAACCCCCACATATACATAACGATTTCTGTTCCTTTTAAGTTTTGATGTTGCTCCTTACTTTCAGTTGAAAAAAACGTAATATTTTCTATTTAATTTCTGATTGTTTTTCTAAGAAATGCTGGGAAATCCTTCGCCGCCTTCATAGAAATGTCCCTTACCCCAAGGAAACATCTTCCATAAACTAGAAAAAAAAATTGAGCTTCAGCTACTTTTGTCCATCTGGGAATCTAGCTAGGTTAGGAAAATGACACTTTCAAGAATGGGTATACAGGCCAAAGTATGTCCTGGGAAGGGATATGTCCTGGGATTTTGAATTACCTGCCTCCGCTCCTGAGTAAGAATTTGTGGTGATTATTTTTCTTTTAATTTTAAGTTTGGAAAAATTGGTGAAACGGCGTTGCATCTTGTGCAACAGCAGCAGAAGCTTTTGCCAGTAAATCTGAGTAAGAATTTGTGGTGATTATTTTTCTTTTAATTTTAAGTTTGGAAAAACTGGTGAAATGGTGTTACATCTTGTGCAACAGCAGCAGAAGCTTTTGCTGGTAAATCTGAGTAAGAATATGTGGTGATTATTTTTCTTTTAATTTTAAGTTTGGAAGAATTGGTGAAACGGTGTTGCATCTTGTGCAACAGCAGCAGAAGCTTTTGCCATTAAATCTGAGTAAGAATTTGTGGTAATTATTTTTCTTTTAATTTTAAGTTTGGAAAAACTGGTGAAATGGTGTTGCATCTTGTGCAACAGCAGCAGAAGCTTTTGACAGTAAATCTGAGCAAGAATTTTGTGCTTATTTTTCTTTTAATTTTAAATTTGGAAAAAAGGGTGAAACGGTGTTGCATCTTGTATAATTAGTTACTGGAAACGGTTAAGCGTTTACACTCAAATAGTGGAATGCTCATAAACAGAATAGATCCTGTCCTTCAAAATTTCTGCTGGTTGCTAATATTTTTCTATATTATGGTATGATTAGACGTAATGGTAAAACCGTTTTTAAGTCCTTACAAATTGCACAAGAACTGATTTAGGGCCACTCTATAACGAAAAATACTCGAAATCAGAATAATCGCTGTCTTTAAAACGTATCTCTAAACTTATTTAATCTTATGGTAAGTTCAGTAATGCCTTTTAAAAGTGTTTTCAGCCCGTTAAAATAGGAAAGGAAAATGATAACTGATGCTATTTTTACTGATGATTGACAATCGTGTAACCGCATGTCTTCATTCAAAGTTAAGTTTGTCGGGTATTTGTTTAATATACCTCTTACCTAATATTCTTCTAATATGTTTCTCTGATGTTCAATCCTAATGAAATATACCAAAGTAATATAAACATATAATACTATAGAAACAAGTTTGGGCTGTATATTTTCAAATTGGGGGGTGGAGTGGGGTTAAAGTATAGTGGGTCTGCATGCCTAATGTGTTAGGAGTAGAAGGGGGGGGGGGTACCAGCGCTATCGCTCACCCCTGCTGCCACCTATAACTTTTTTTACATAGTTTATGTCTGTTTGTTGTCAGCGAGAATTTGAAAAACAGGAACTTTCTCACATTTATGGATGGTTTTATGGATTTTGTCAGTGAGAATGAAAAAACAGGAACTTTGTCACATTTATGTCTGTTTTCAGGGATGGTTATGTGTGGTGGTCAATTTATTTGATGTTCTTATGGATTTTGTCAGTGAGAATGGAAAAACAGGAACTTTGTCTCTCCCTTCTTGTTGTTGTTCGAGCCAAATGTTATGAGTTTCCGGGAAACAGTATTTGTTGTTGTTGTTCAAGCCAAATGTTATGAGTTTCCAAGGTAACAGTTAGATCACGTGTTTCCTTCTCAGCCAATCAGAGGACTTTGTTTACATAACAATTTGACCTTGAGATTTCGTATATAACGGGCATGCAATGTGATTCAATTATCAGAAAGTATTGTGAGACAATGGATAGAACAATTAACATAATTGATGATCTTGAGGCCTTGGCAGCCGCAATTAGCAATGTAAGTACATTTTTATTTTCAAAATAAAATTGTTTTCCTTGGACACCCTCTAGTATATTTAAGTACCCCCCCCCCAACAAACCTAACTATCAAACAATCTTTATACTCAATGGAAAACGTAAAATATATTCTTTTTACCCTAACCCCCTCCCACACTGTTTTACAATCCCAAATTCTTACCAATAGAAATACCTTTTCGTTAAATTCCACTTTTTATTTTCCTTGGTCACCCTCCAGTATATTCAGCTAAAGTGTCTGCTGACTTCTGTCAATTTTTAATGAAAATCCCGTTCTGTTTTGACACAATCTCCAATGTGAGGCCTATAATTAGCTGACACCCTTTCCGGTTTACAATCACGGTCAACGGAACTATTCTTCCGTCAAAATTAAAACAATAATTAAGCTAGGCCTACACAACCTGTATGGAAGTAGAGAAACAAGTTATTTTCGAATTAGGGTCTAACAATATCCCCCCCCCCTCCCCCATTGTCTTACAATCCCAAATTCTCGCAAAAAGAAATACCATTTTGATAAATTCCTTCCCTCTATATTTCCAGCTAAATCCCCCCCCCATACAATACAAACATCATTATGCAATCTTTATACTCGATGGAAAACGTAAATAAATTCTTTTACCCTCGAAACCTAACCCACCCCCCACCATTGTTTTACAATCAAATTCTCGCAAAAAGAAATACCTTTTCAATAAATCTATTCTTTCTGTAAGCCTATCAGCTCCTGTCTATCTCTTAGCTATTAACCCGCTATGTTTTGACATAAGCTCTCCGCACAGGCATATAATTACTTTGTCACCCTTTTCCGGTGTGTTCGCGGTATCGGTCTAGCCAAAGGGTTTGTTTTGGCTGTCAAATTAAAACGATTTTAAGCAAAAAGAGATTGCTGTATATTAAGCTTGTAGATTCGTAACCTTGTATTTGTCGGAGAACCGGTGAAAGAGATTTTTTTCAAATTAAGATCTAACAATATATTTAGGACATTATGTAAAAGGAGGGAGGGGGCAATACATTGCTTCTAACAGCTTCATTGTAAAGTAAAAACAAACTATTTCTTCGCATTAAAAGTAAGGGGGGATTCTGTGTGTAGACATGTACACCCATTGACAAGAAAACAAATGTGTAAATATATGCGTTGCATCTCTAGGTATGTTTTTAATTTTTTTCAAGCTTTCAATAAAGTTTCTTTTATATTCCCGGGCATGAATCCAGGAATTTTGTTGGGGGAGGGGGGTTAGCACTTTTAATAGTGACAAAATAGAAAAGATAATTGTTTCTTACCTTAATTGCTTCTTTGTCATTTAGTGATTTTAGCTATAACATTTGAATAAAAGGTAGTAAGATATGCCTTTCGCTTGAATAAAACGCATGATTAACTCAATGAAAGGGTATACTTATGTGGGGTTAATTTTCCTAAATTTAGGGGGAGAGAATATGGGTTTTTGATTTACTAAAATTAGATAAATACTTTTATAAACAAAATTATGGTTAATAATTTTCTTTCTTTAAAAAGGGAGAAATTATTTTAATACTAATTTTTCTTCTCTTCTTTAAGGCAAATTATGAAGAATTTGCGGACCCTACATCGATGAGAGCTATGGCTGGCGCAAATAGCGAAGAATGCTCCTCGCCGCCACCCGCTAAGAAAGCAAGGGCCAATAATGCGCCCCCTGCGAAGGCTACTATCGTGCAATATGGTCGCTGGCCAAAACCCCCTAGCTCCACACGGCCTGCCCAAGTGCAGCCGTCTGTACCAGCCCCTGTCACGGCTACACAAGTCACAGCTCCTGTACAAGAAATTAATGACATCGTTTGCACATCCGAGCTCCTTGGACCTCTAATAGCCGCCCCATCGACGCTAGGTCAGGAGGTTACCCTCCAGCATGCACTACCTGGTCCTTCGGGCGCCCAGGCCCAGGCGGATTATGCACATGTAAGCATTTTTTTTCCTACCTATCTATTTCTTCCAATGTTTTAGTCCTTTTCAATTCCAATATAAACTTATCTCTGCGAGATATTAACCCCTATTACCTATCTAAATATAATTTTTTGCTAAGAAACCGCTCTTTTCTCTGTTGCTATCGCTTCACATATACTTTAGATACCATTGAAACTCAAAATGCTATTCCGTTCACAATTGAATATTATCTTGCTTTAATCTTTGGCTTAAGGCTCCACACAAGCATATAAATAGATCTGTTTCATCCCCTTTTCCTGTTCTGTTCTATCATTAGCGAAGGTTAGGCTGCCAAGTCTAGGCTTTTCAATGCTTTAACATAATTCTAATGTTTGGCCAAGAAAATTAGCTGTGAATTGTTTGAAAAATTAGGAAATTGGAATTCTATGTAAGAGCGAAACAAGTTATACCACCAAAAATAATAATTGCTATTTATGACATTGCTGAAAAGTGGGGGGGGGGTGAGGGGGCTAGTTGCCCTCGAATCTTTTTGGTCTCTTAAAAAGCGCACTAGAACTTTTAATTTCCATTCACAAAGTTTTAAGAGAGATTATCACATCTGTCACATCTTGACGTTCTAATTTACACTGAATATTTCTATCGTGCCAAAGATTTTAGCGAGGGAGAAAGTGACTTAACGGTTCCCGGAATTTTGAAGTTCAAACTTGTTCATCTAAGCTCCATAATTAAACTCATGTGTTTACTGAACCTGTATGGACTTAGAAAGAAATATTTCAACTTTTGAATGGCATTATGTAAAGGGGGCTGGGAAGCGCTGTGGGAAGCGCTGCGGGGGTACGCCGCGGGCCCGAGAAGCGCCGCAGGGATGCGCCGCGGGCCAGGAAAGCGCCGCAGGATGCGCCGCAAGGGTGCACCACGAGCCAGGGATGCGCCGCAGGGATGCGCCGCAAAAAAAAAAAAAAAAAAAAAAAAATAGCACCTTCTATGTCATATCTTAGATTGTCTTGAGTTGAATTAACTAAATGCTTCTAAGCAACAATAATTTTAACAGTAGGGATAATTTGAAAATAAGCTATTTTTCATTTATAGGTTGGTGCATTGGTCCCCTAGTCACCGTCCAGTGAAGAGGGGGCGGAGGAGGCAGTGGGGTTTCAGGACAATGAAACACGGGACAACTCTATTGAAGTACCTTTTAATATTGACGAATATTTAGATGATTTTTTAAATGTAGAACCTAGTACAGTTGAGCTTGTAGACTTGAGCCCGAACACTTTGCAGCTTTTAAATGATTTCACAGGGAACCCTCCTCCTCCAGCCTCCGATACCCTAACGAGTCCACTTCAAACAACTGAAGTGGAACATAGCCCAAATATTGTTGAACAACTGGGGGGAGGGGGTACATCTTTCCCCGATTTTCAATTATCCAATACAATTTTAAATAATATAGTTGTTTTCACTGCGACGTTTGGGGATCCTTTTGCTACACTTCTGGGGGAAAATTTTGTTTTTGATCCTGTAAAGATTGTGCATGTCTATTCAGAAACAAGTCGTGCACGACTGGAGAACCATATTCAATTGTGGGGAGGTAGGGATTCAATTAAGGTTTCTAATGTTTTAAAGGTTTTTTATTTGAATTAGGGGAAAAGCGAGGTTTACTATCATTTTATACATTCCGAGATGCGCCTAATTTATCCAAATTTAGAAAATTTTGAGGGAGTTTTTAGTGAGTGGGTAGGACAAATTATAGCGCATCTCGAGAACTATAATGAAAATGGGAGTGGGTCTGTAGTTTTATTTATTGAAATTTAAGCGTAAATATTTGTAAATTTAATAAAGATTTTATTTTAAGAGGAGGGGCTGGGTATGAAAGGGATACAGTTTTAAAATATAATCCGGATCTAGAGGGTGGTCAAGGTGTCCAGTAGATTTGTTTTGAAACAGATCAGATGTTTTTCAAATATGCTTTCCTCATATCAGCAAACAAGACTCCAGAACGTGACGATACTACGACGAATTTAGATCACTTGGCTTTACATGGGAAGGACGGGTTCGATTTCCCAGTTGAGGATTTTTCTTGCTTAGAAGGAAAATACCCAGTAACGCTAAGATCTATTGACATTTTTTAAAGGGCTAATGCTCATTTAAATATTGGCGTTACTGTGGTACAGCATGAAACAGAATTTGAAGACGGGGCTCGTTCAAAAAAGAAGGGGGTGGTTTTCCCAGTAAAGGGCCCGTCAGTTGATTTGGTTAAACACTGGGTATGGTTGTTTTACACACCACCTAGTCATCCAAATGCAACCGGTCATTTTAACCCAATTACCGACATTAGTAGAGTTCTGGGGGGTGGTAAGCATCTAGGGGTACGTTTCTACTGCCCGACATGCCTGTCACAATTCCGTAGTGATATAAAATTAAGGTGTCATATGAAGCATTGTAGATAGCATGGATATCAGACAGTGGAAACTGTTTCAGGGGATAGGACAATTCTAAGCTTTAAAAATTTTCAGAATACTCTTCTCCAGTGCACCAAAATATCTTTGAACTTTGAGGCTAAGCTAGTGGGGGTGAATGATCCACAAAATCCAAACCGTATCAAAGAACACCTGGCCATTGCAGTGTCCTATACATACGCGCAAAGAGACAATTCTAACACCAGTGGCTGTTAGAAATAGTTGAGACATTGGATGAGAATGAGTGTATGGTCAAGGCACTGACTAAACTGATTGGCACGGCTAATGGCGCTATTTCTCGTTTTAGAAATACGCTTTATCCACTGGTGTTGTCTGCAAAGGATCGTCACGCTATTAAAAATCAAACATTCGGTTGGGTTTGTAAGGGGGAATGGGTAGAGGAGGATAAGCGGAAAAGTGGTGGGCGGGACACAGTCAGAGACCATGACCACATGTGGCAGGAAATATCATCGGGGGGTAGTAATTTTAGGGGGGTTGCGCATCAATCATTTAATTTAAATTTGAGCCAACAGTTTCTTATCCCTGTTTTTATCCATAATTCTAACTATGACCTAAAATTTATTTTACAGGCACTGACACGTATGAACCAGGAGGGAGGGGGAGTAGACAGTCCATGGGTGAATACTTGATTTACCTACAACATTATTCCCAAATCGGCTGAGAAGTTGTTGCTTCTCGAACTGAAATGGCAGGTGGTGGATAATGAGCTTACATGCTGTAATAAAAACATGCTTTTTTATTATTTTAGTATTTTTCCCAAGTCCAGGATACAAACGAATCAAGTTCAGAAAATTAACAAATCTGAAAGCTTTTCCCTTCTTAAGCAGAAATTACCAGACAGTGAAATGTATAACCTGCTGAGATGAAACTATATCAACGCATACGACTATTACTGTTCTGGCGCTCGCGTTAGCGAGGAGCACCTACCTCCAGTTGAAGCTTTTCACAATTCACTGACTAACAGTGAATGCACAGTCGAGGATTATGAGTTTGCCAAGAAGGTCTGGACTAAGGGGGATTGTAAAAATGGGTGGGATTATTGTAGACTGTACTTGGCCAGTGACGTTCTAACTCTGTTGGATATAGTCTGTAAGAATACAGACCAGATCTAATTAGAGATCGGGTTAGATATAGGATATTATTTTTCTACGCCACATTTAGTGATGGATTTAATTTTAAAAATTAGTAGGGAGGAAATAGGCCTAATCACTGACGTAGATCAACACCTTTTTGTAGAGTGTTCAATGCGATGAGGGTATGTTTTTCACGGGGACCGCGTCTTATCAACCGATCCGAGCGGACAAAGCACCGGTGTAAAGTCAAATGCAGTGTTCTTGGACATGAACTCGTTATACCCCTCGGCAATGTCCCACTACTCTTTGCCGTGTGAGAACTATAAATGGCTTGAGAATCCTTGTGAGGTCCCCGACCGTAAAACCGTCGAGGACAACGGGCCACAAGGAGGTTTATTTGAAATTGACAGTCACATTCCGCTGGTACTTCACGAGTCTGTTAAAGATTTTGTTTTTCCCTGTATGAGTCAACCGGTGACCAGGTACTCACCGGTCCCCTACACTCGACCGTATGTTGAGGATATGGGGATGCATTAGACCCCCTCTAAGCAGAAGCTGATTGCTGATTTGGACCCTAAGGAGAATATCGTTGTTCACCATGTGCTTTTGCACTGGATGGTGAACAATGGCTTCAAAATCTGCAGTTCAATCAGCGACCATATTTAAAAACGTTTATCGATACTTTTGTCGATAAACGTTCTAGGGAAAATTCAAAGGTAGAGGAGGAATTGTACAAGCTCATTCTAAATTCAGCGTTTGGCAAAATGTGTGAAAGCGTACGTAACAGATCTTGCTATGATGTCGTGACTGATCATTTCGACTATGCACAAATTATTACCCACCTTAATTTTACATCATTCATGAGCATAAAGGCCGGCGTGGCTCTTCTACACAGAAAAAAGCGAAACGTAACACTGAACAAGAATATCGCAGGATGTAGTTCAGTATTAGAAATTTCAAAGAAGCTCATGTTGTCATTATTTTACAATGTGGGCAAGGTGCAATGGCCACGGGAGGGGAAGGTTCAAGTTTACTATGGGGATAGATTTTTTGCTGTTAAAGGTAAATGGGACTGAAGATTTATTGGGTGATTTGCAAAATGGGGTGCACATCAGCTCGCGGATGGATTTCACCAACTGGAATCCATCCCTCTACCCCGAGCTGGTGAAACGTCAAGCCCCCAACCAACTATTAAAATTAAAATCAGAGACGGGGAGTGATTTGATATCCAGGGGGTGTTCCCGGGTCCCAAAGTTTATAGCGTGGAAACACATAGTGGGGATGAAAAGCAGACATGTAAAGGGGTGCCTACACACTTTGTAAAGAGCAATTTTAACATGAGCGTGTACAGAGACTGTGTAGAAAGTAGCCTAGTGCCAAGAGCACAAGTGCTTGCAATTCGCTCTCTACAGTATAGAAATTATACTGTGAGAGTAGAAAAAAATGCAATGTCGTGTATATCTGACAAGGTCTATGTGCTCGAGAATGGTGTGAGTGTCCTGCCTCATGGCCACTACCGTATTTAAGACCGAGTTGAATGCGTAGACTATCGTAATCAACTTGGTCTGGATAAACTAACCTAACCACCACCAATCAACCTTTCATAAATTAACCTAACCAACTAATCTAACCCAAGCACTAACCCAACCACTAACCCGTAGCAGTGACGACAACTATTGTTTTCCCATCCCGCGGCTCCCGGTGGGTGGGGGACCCTTCCCGCGGCCGGCTCCCGGGGGTGGGGGACCCTACCTTTAAATTCACTGCAATGTTCAACTGTGCTAGTTCCAAGTGTATTTTATTGTACAAAAAGTGTTGTATAGAAAAGTGTTGTACAAAAATGTTGTACAGAAAAGTGTTGTACAGAAAAGTGCTGATGTAAGAAAGTGCTGTACAGAAAAGTGTTTAAAGACAATATGTGTTTATTATAAAATGTTATCGTTGTTCATGTTTAACAAATAGTTTTCATGTTGACCAAGTGTCATGTTGAACAAATATTTGTCGTAATAAATGTTGCCATGAAATATTGTTTTTGTTGTTCTTGAATAGATAGATCTATGGTAAAATTAATACTTATTCATTGGACACGTATGATTTAAAGTTAGTCATAGTCCGACTGTTGTCAACAGCATGTATCAATTTAAAACGCCCTTCAGATAATTTCTGTGTGGTCCCTCAATGTCTGTGAAAACGACACTTTTAGCTAAAATAATTCAAAATTGCGATAAAGTGTTTTTCGAAAAACCGAAAAAAATCTACTATTGCTATAGTATTTGGCAAGAGTCCTATGATAAAATAAAAGCTATTGCCACAGCCATACCATTACAATTCATAAGAGGACTTGATGTTTTCAATAGTATTGAACCGAACTCGTGGCTGATTAATGATGATTTGGCTGAATCCATTGAACAGTTCTCACAGGAAATGTTGCAACTGTTCACTGTTCGATCTCATCCTGAACACATTTCCATAAGCCTGGTTCTACACAATTTCTTTCATCAGAGCAAATATATGCAAACCCTTGCTTTGAATTGTACTATCTATATTATATATCGAGTCGTTCGTGTTTATAGCTCGCGCATAACTCGAAAAAAAAAGATATACCCCCGCACTCCAAAAATTATGTTTTCAGCGTACACACAACCGACTAGCAAGCCCGACGGTTACATTTTATTGGATCTTAATCAGAGCACGCCCGAGGATCTTCGTGTAGTCACCGACATTTTCGACAATGAAATTACAGTATATCTTCCAGTGAACAGTAGAAAAGACTATTAGTCGCTATCATGACACTGAAGAAACTACACGAACAACGGCATTTATTTTCCGTTTTAAGCACTTCAAAACCATTGCTTAGGAAGGCTATACTCAAACATGGTGTCGACAATGATTTCATTAATCTAATGTATTAACTTTGTTTAAATTTAACTGCGGGAATTGTTAAACTGCAAGATGTTTTTATAAAACAGAAAAAGCAACATCTTTCCACTCTCCGTGCGTGGGATTTTAAAAACAAGGTAAAAAAATTTAAAATAACACGGCTCCTTCAAGCAGGCGGTAGCTTTTTCACACTTTTACTACCGATAATTGCAGGACTTGTAAACAGTTTTCTCTAGAGAATGGCAAAACTCTATAAGTTGACACCATTTGAACTTGTCCTCTCACCCATGGAACATTTTGAGGACAATCTAAACAAATTCATTAATGATGAGAATATTGACGATGATAAAAAACTGCTTTTACTTCAAGATGCATTGCGACGTATGGACAAACATATACCTTATCGTGAGAGACCCGTCACCGATCCCTCTAAACAAGAAACATCTCTTCAAGATTCTGTACAATCAAAGGAGAAGGAATTGAATTCGATTGTATCAAAAATTGGAAACCTATTGCCCGTGACATATCGGGAACAGAGTAAAAGATTATTATCTTATCTCGTGTTGGAAACTGGTGATCAAGTTCAAGTCGATAGCACCGAGAAACGAATTTTAATTCAGGGAAAAAGTTATAATCTAGTTGATTTAATTTGTGATATGGTGACGAATCGTAAAGGACTCTTATCCTTTGACGATAGTCTACACACCTTTCTAAGTGTATCAAACTTTCCGAAAAGTCTTATTGGCAATAAGCAAATTCTAAAGAAACTAAGAGAATATAGTCCACCAACAACACCATTTGAAAAAGAAGAAGATTCAATATTTGAAAATACTAGCACTACTGATTTTACAACACCTTTGGCTTCTAGTCAAAAGCAAAGACGAATTGATTCACCCTCCAGTGTGCAAAAGGGGAGTGGACATTACACTACGTGTTTACGTTCAAAATGGATGAAGTTCTGAAAGGTATCTATGAAAATATTGGCGAAGCGGGAAGTTTAAGTTCTCCCAAAATGCTTTCTAGAGTTGTCTCCGGCACCACATTGAAAAAAGCAAAAGAGTATCTAGAAAATGAACCGAGTTACACACTACATCGGAATCACAGGCTTCGCAGTAAACAATATCGACAAACTAAAGCCTTTTTCCCTCTGCATATAATGCAAATGGATCTTTTAACTTTAGACGCAGTTCAACGGCGTCACAATGCACCCTACAAATATATTCTAGTGGCAATCAGTACCTTTAGTCGCTATGCCTATGCCATTCCACTACGATCAAAGAGTGGTGCTGAAGTTGCTCGGGCCATTGAAAGTATTCTTGAACAGGATTCGTATAGAAAAATTCAATCGGATCGTGGCAGTGAATTTGTTAATCCACATGTGCAAAAGGTTCTTTTGAAATATAATACAACACTCTATCATAGTCACAGGCCGATAAAGGCTGCATTGGCTGAACGATTAATAAGCACGATTCGTCTATTAATTTCAAGATATTGTACATTGAAAAATACACCGGCCTTTATTCATGATTTAGATAAAATCATGCAGATATACAACCATCGACCACATCGATCTCTATCCAATTCTAGCCCTCAGGATGTTCATTATAATGAAAATGCGGTTGATGTTTTTCTAAAGCAATACTTAAATGAAACTGAGAAGTAAAAGAAGAACAAATTTAAGGTTGGTTATACTGTTTGAATTAATAGAGGCACCAATATTTTTGAAAAGGGGACTTATTCATGGAGGACCGAACTTTTTAAAGTCTCCAAAATCCTAGACACCGAGCCCACAACGTATCGACTACGAGACACCAAAGATGATGAGATTCTCGGTGGTTTTTATGAATATGAACTGCAAAAAGTTAGAAACACTAGTGAAATTTATCAAATTGAAAAGATATTAAAGAGTCGTACTCGTAGGGGCAAGAAACAGTTGCTTGTTCGTTCGCTAGGATACGACTCTGATTTTGATTCTTGTGTCAGTGCTGAAAATATTTACGATGCCCAATGATTTATATGTGACCTTCATGTCCAATGTTTCTGATCCTCTCTACAATTATCTGAATAAAACAAGTGATTTTTGGATAAAACTCTCCCCCACCATCAAATTTGACGGAAAGTATGAAGTGGCTCTTGTCGACTGTATTCTCAAAAATACTAATGACATCCTGAGAAAGGATCGTAAATATGAAATAAAAATTAGACCCTATGATTGGCCGCCACCACCAGGTGATCAAGAACAAATTCAAAAAATCAATTGGTTGGATTATCCATATGTTGAATTACCCTACGAGGAACTCACCTGCATGAATGATTTATGTCGTACTATTAATAACAGAATTTCCGCTCGTAAAAGAGGAGATTTTCATTTCAACTATTCAATGGAGGAGGGCAAGATTTACATTAGTTCACCTATTGCCAGCGAAAAGATTATTCTCAATGATAATCTAAAGGATGTTCTTGGCTTTAAGCTCAATATAATCAATGGTAAAAGTGCCAGAAACACTAATTTCATTTTTGCTGACTAACCGCCTGCCTTCTCCACATACACTTGTATATTTCTCTACGCCTCATTTGTGGAAACATCTCGGGTCGGTAATTCAAATGTTCCCCTCCTAAGTGTTCTTGAATGAAAAACCAATCAAGAACATATTCATCACTACAATATAAAGCATCTTCAGAATATTCCCGTAAACACTTCCTTTTAGGAACTCTGCCAGTTAACACTAAGAACTGAAATAGGGGAACCCATAGCAATTTCAAAAGGTTTGGCTGTGATTACATGTCATTTTCGTCCCATCGTTCAACAGCAAGATGTCTAATAGAAAAGTGGTATTCACCTGTCCTGACATTGACTGCTATGTTAATACTCTTGGCCCAAGACAACCGGGCAATAGAATGGACTATTACAAGGGTCACTCGTCAATGTCTGGCTACAGTCTCGGTAGCTGGTTTGCTAAGCTGTTTTGCTCTTCACTACCACTGGCTAGAAAATATCTTGTACCGGCTGCGACAGATTTTGCATCCTCTACACTATACGATTGGGGCTCTGGCAAGGATTTTAAAAAAAGTGCTACGGAAAATCTTAGGTCCAGTGCATGAACCCGTTGCGAGAAATTAAAACAGAATGGTACATTCTTAAATACGTTATAAAACAGTACATCACTAATCAGTTTCTACTCAGGTCGGAAACGAAATACCGCATCCCCCTTGTCGCAAAAAAGAATGAAAACCCCGCTATGCAGTATAACCAGAATCCCTAGGAAGAAAATTGTTAGATCGAAACTAGATTTCTTCTCCTAAGATGTCCTACCTACCGCATAAGGATTCTCAACCTTCAATCACCGCCTCATTGAATCTATTCAATGCCGAAAATGTTAATGTGAGTGTCAAGCATGGATACTATGAACAATTTTATCCACTACAACCCCTCTCCGATAATATCCACTTTCAAATTTATTCCAATGAAGACTAATTCATAGATTTATCGTCCACATTTATAGATTTACAAATGAAATTCCAGAAATCTGATAATACAATGCCAGTTTGGGCCGATGGGATATCCTATGAAAATTGTTTACTACATAATTTATTTCGTCAAATTAGCGTATATATCAACGGTACACTGGTGAGCACAAGCACTAATCTCTCCAACTATGCAAGCTATATGCAATTCATGCTGATGACGCCCAAGTCATACAAGGAATTGAGAGGCACCTCCAATGGATATGAATATATTACTAATACTGATAGTACAGATGCACTTAAAAATGCTACAACTAGTGAATTACATCTAGTTAGAAAAATATATCATGAAATATTTAATATACCCCAATGGCTGCCACCCAATGTTAAAGTGGATATAAAATTGACGCTTACACCATCTAATTTCATATTGAGAAAAGAACTTGCTGCCAATCCCGATGTAAGTCTCTCCCTCACCTCAGCAATACTTCATGTACGCAAACAACAGGTTATGAGTTCTGTTGCTTTGGCCGTGGAAAAACTGAGAGCCAATGGAAATAATATTAAACTCCTTGTTCCTCATACAATCACCAATCAACGTCATATTGCCATGGGGTCACGCACCTTCACCGATTAATCCTTTATCAATGGTGAAATCCCCTCGAAATTTGCTTTGGCATTTGTAAAGAGTGTTAGTGCAATAGGATCATGGACTGAATGCCCACATAAATTCGAGATGTTTGGACTTTCATCTTTTGTGTGCAAAGTAAACGGCATCCCACTCTACAATCTATCTTTTGATAAATCCTATAGAACATTCTATGAGTTGACCATGCAAACCCTAAATCATGATTCGCAACTATTTGAAAATGGAATAACCGAAGATATGTTTGCTAAAACACATGGTATCATTCTATTGGACTTGTCTGGCACACAGGATATGAGTATAGTACGTACAGGGAGTGTGCGTTTAGAGTGTACATATGCCAGCCCATTGGCTGAGAGTGTTGCCCTGATCTCACTAAATCAATATGAAACCTATTGAGAAATCACTCCCGAAGGTAGTGTTCTACTAGACTTGGCGCCATGAAGACCAGTCAAATAATCAGTGTATTTAATATGGATCCCTACATGTCCCAGTACAAATCCTATTGTCTGCCCTCAGACTATCTAGGAAAAATTCAAAGCGCGAACAATACCTTGATTATTGTTAATAGCAGTCCGTCGACTGTGCTGACGGGTCATTAGCTGTGCATCTTTCAAACAATGAGGAATATCGAATTTTTTGATCCTCTTGGCCTACCCTATACATTCTACACACCTCACATCAGCAACTATATTGAGAGCAGTGGGAAAACTATTATTCAAAATCGAAAGAGGGTGCAGGATCTAATGACTAAAAGCTGTGGTTTCCATGCACTACTATATTTTGTGTTCCGATGTCGTGGCTATACTTAAAAGCAGATTCTCCACATTTATGGTGACAATCCACGTCTGAACGACTTTCTAGTGGAAAATATACTTACGATACTTATACTTAAAACTATACTTAAGTGTATTTAATATTGATTTTAGTGCCCTAAGACTAAAGTGCTTAAAAAATGTTTGTGGATTTGTTTATTAATAAAAGGTATATGTACAACAATGTCTTTAAATCTTCACTTTTAGATTTCTTCATTTGTGTATAGGCAACTATCATGAACCACTAATTCTGGTAAATCATTTGGATTCACTGTATGTTAATCTTGATTGACTGCAAAGTCGGGGTCACATTTTCTGCAGTACAATGTAACTTCACTCTTGTCATATCTCTTTGTATAGTCAATGATACTATTTGCATTCATATTATGAAATTCATGAGTTTTAATTTGCTTATTTGAAGCAATATCACATACAGTGTTTTCAAGTGGTGAATCACCTTCGGTAACTGCCAAATAAAAATCACTTGGTTTATAGTAATAGTAGGCAGTGTCATCACAGCGATGACGTAGAAACAAAATTGTCTTGTTACCCCAACAGTTGAATCGTAGACCAGTTTCATCTTCCCAGAATAATTTAAATCCACGACGATACCAATCTCGTAGAAATAAACTAAAATCACGTTTAGGATTCTTTCCAATCATAGCGGGGTAAGTATTCTCCCACTGATCACATTTATCATGGTGACATTTGGAGCAGAGGTGCCCGCTAGGGTGTGAGTCAAATACCCCTTCAATATATTAATTAAATCATATATTTTTAACAGCATAACCTAAGTGTAATTTACGAGTATGGCATAGTTTACAATTTTAACTATATTCGTAAAGTATTTTAAAATTATTGTAATTTGAATAGCTGATAATTCTATGATGTCACAAACTAAATCTCTAGACCATTTTTTTGTTTTTTTGTTTAAACTCTCTCACAGCTCAAACGAAACTGATCCTCCTTGTTCGTTAAGTTCAAAGTGGAGGACAGGGGGGAGGAGTAACTCTGTGACGTTACCTCTTTTGAAGGAGGAGCCATCTACATCGACAATGAAAGTATATCCACAATATGATTCTGCTTTGTTCCAATTAATATATCAATAAATTGGGTATAAGCATTTGAATCACATTTTAAAAGTTTCATACATTAGTCCAATGGGGATTATTCCAATGGCAAGAAAATCATCATCCAAAATCAAATGTTTTTCCATAAATACTAGATTTGATCTAATTCTCTCTTTCTCAAATTTATTCATTTTTCAATCCTTTCACTCCGACTGTTGACTCTAGACTGAACAGAAAAGAAAGTTGGCTCGAACAACAACAAATTGATTGACCTTGATCCCAATTAGACTCAGTAATACATGAAAGTGAGAAAGTTTCTTTTTTTTCATTCTCACTGACAAAATCCATAAAAACATCAAATAAATTGGTCAACACACATAACCATCCATGAAAACAGACATAAATGTGACAAAGTTCCTGTTTTTTCATTCTCACTGACAAAATCCATAAAACCATCCATAAATGTGAGAAAGTTCCTGTTTTTCAAATTCTCACTGACAACAAACAGACATAAACTATGTAAAAAAAGTTATAGGTGGCAGCAGGGGTGAGCGATAGCGCTGGTACCCCCCTTCTACTGTTAGGTTACAATTATTCTGCATAGTATTTAGTAAGAATTGTTTTCTAACTTCACACCACCCTAATACTTTACCCCCCCCCCTCTAATGTAAAAATGTAAATCCCAAATTATATATTTTCCATCTTTTCTTGCCCTTCTCTTTGTCTTGTCTCACG
Organism: Artemia sp. Qi Xiang Cuo; assembly: GCF_049724085.1. Classification (NCBI taxonomy): domain Eukaryota; kingdom Metazoa; phylum Arthropoda; class Branchiopoda; order Anostraca; family Artemiidae; genus Artemia; species Artemia sp. Qi Xiang Cuo. The sequence goes on along the minus strand of NC_142798.1, from coordinate 854,608 downwards.
CTATGTGGAAAGAAGCTAACAACAAAAAAACAAAAAAGAACGGCTCTATAATGCGTCAATGAATAAACAACTTGAGTGGTAGGGAGTTTATCATACAAGTACCGTTTGTTGTGTTAATATTAGGGAAGCAAATCTTTTCTGTTTCTCATTTTTCTTCTACTTTTGTCTGACGCTTTTTATGTTATTTTTCATTTTTCTCATTCTATTTCCCATTCTTTCTTTCTGCATTCCATTTTTTGACAGAATAAACAACATGAATGAGACAAAAAAAAAAAAAAAAATTAAAATGCAGACTAATTCGCCAGATACACTTCAGAAAGTAGATTCAGCATTTATTTTAAAAAACAGTATGGGCAGCACTGCGACGTAGAAAATTGACCGTATTTGTAGTAAAAAGATGTCTCTGTAAGCAAGGCCGTACCCAGGATTTTTTCTTTCGGAGGGGGCTTTATTAAAAAAAATGGGGAGGGGGAGGAGGAGGGGGGCTTTTACAAAAAAAAAACTATAAAAACTCATAAAAAATTTGTTTATATCCATTTTTGTTACATTTTTACGAGACAGACCAATATTTCGGGGGGAGGGGGGGTTAAAAACCCCAGACCCCCCTCTGGGTATGGCCATGTCTGTAAGCATACAATATCAAACTTGCTTTATGGTTATTCGACGGTGGGGGTCTTATTATTCATCCCCTTTAGACTGACATACACGACAGATTATTTCGCAGACATTGTTGATTTGTGACTGACAATAACTTGTCATCAGTTTGATTATGGTGATTAACATCACTTTGTGTAGCGATGTTATTAGTTTTTTTTAAGTATTACATTTAAACACATTATAACTTTTTCTGCGAAACGAATAAAATTAATTTTAATTAATTTAATTAATTAATACAATTTAATTAATTAATTTTAATTAATTTTAAAAATTAATGCGAAATTAATGAAATTGAAAAAAGTAGTTGGTTTGAAAATACTAAAATTATGAACTTGAAGGAGCCTCACTTCTCACCTCTGCCCTTCATTGAAGTTGAAGAAGGCATCTATCCAAATTTGAGGTGATAAGTAATGCCGCAGATATAGTTTTGCCAGGAAACTGTGAATAACATTTTGCTAGAATATTTTATTATTCAAAAAGGCACAACTTCTCCATTGTTCACTATTTACAGTCATTAAAAGGTTATATCGTTCAAAAGCTCAAGTCAGGAACTTAGCAATGCCCAGTGTCACTTTATTGGGCGGGAGGGTGACCTTTTATTTCTTTATTGAATAAAGTAAATAAAATGAAAATGCGATGAAATTTTTTAAGTAAAATGAACTGTTAAATAGTTTCAGGAATTCAGATGTTGTACCATTCAAAGATTAAAGTCATGAACTTTAACAGTGCCCCGCGACCTTTTATTGGGGATTCGGGCAATGTTATAATTTCATCAAAATCCTGGGAGGGGGCGGGGAAGCTGGAGCAAATTTTCCCAAATCAAATGAAAATGACATTGAAAAATGAAAAATGAGTTGCATAGCACCATAAAAGAAAAAATATACTGAAGAAAACTGACCTGTTTCTCTGGACGCTTGAAATATGTAGGTTTATGTTTTATTTTTGACAAGATTTTTTTCAGAAACTAAATTTCAGCTGGGGGGAAAATTGGGGTCTGGGGAGGGGGGGCAAACTGGGTTCCGGAGGGAGCAGTTGCCCCCCTGCTTCATAGAAAATTACGATGTTTTAAGGATTTCAAGCAATAAAAGACTGTGTATCTAGTTATGAAACTCAAAATGAAGCCCATTTTGCCAGAAAACGGTTCTAGGAAATTGACCATTCAAAAGATATAGACATTGAAATCTTGTGTCATTCAAAAGTTTAAGTTGAAAATATTGAATTTTTATTGAGACTGGCAAAAAAGACTTTTTTTAAATTTAAAAATCAAAATATTGCATATTAAATTTTGACGTGAAAACAGTATATTTTGTCAGATGTTTCGAAAAATATACCGTTCATAGTAATTAAATTGTCGTACCGTATCATATTTATCCCTGAGAGATTTTAATAGTTTGCTAAAAAAATTCACTCATCATTGAAAAACTAACAAGTATAGCTCTTAATATGGCTTTTCATTCTGTTTTAAAACGAAATTTCGCAAAAAAGTAAAAACAGACGGATACGTGGATCTAATTTCATATCCTTCAATTAGCGAGGTCAAGGCTTGGCAAAAAAATGGAATTGTCAGTGAAAAACTCACAAATATAGCTCCTAATATGGCTTTTCAGTGTGTTTTCCGACGAAAATATGCAAAATACGATGAAAAGACGTTTCAATGAATCTAGTTCATATCCTTCAATTAGGGAGGTCAAGGCTTGGCTAAAAAATGGAATTGTAAGTCAAAAACTAACAAATATAGCTATTAATATGGATTTTCAGTGTTTTTTCATAATAAAAGATGAAATATAAAATGAAAAAAAGATTCCATGAATCTAGTTAATATCATTAAATGAGGTAGGTCAAGGCTTGGCTAAAAAAATGAAATTGTCAGTGATAAACTCAGAAATATAGCTCTTAATATGGCTTTTCAGTTTGTTTTCCAACGAAAATATGCAAAATACGATGAAAATACGCTCCAATGAATCTAGTTTCTATCCTTTAATTAGGGAGGTCAAGGCTTGGCTAAAAAATGGAATTGTCAGTGAAAAACTCACAAATATAGCTCTTAATATGGCTTTTCAGTGTTTCCCAACGAAAATATGCAAAATACGATGAAAATACGTTCCCATGAATCTAGTTAATATGCTTCACTTAGCGAGGTCATGACTTTTCTAAAAAAATGGAATCGTAGATGAAAAACTCAAAAATGTATCTCAAACTCTTAACTGTCATTGTGTTTTATAACGAATTTACGCAAAATACGAATAAAATACTTTGTAAAGAATCTCGGTTAAATCCTTCAAGTAGCAGTGTCAAGGCTAGGCTAAAAAAATAGACTTTTCAGTGAAAAACTCAGAAATATAGCTATTAATATGGCTTTTCAGTGTTTTTTCAAACGAAAATATGAAAAATACGATTAAAATACGGTCCCATTAATATAGTTTATATCATTCAATTAGGGAGGTCAAGGCTTGGCTAGAAAAAATGTTATTGACAGTGAAAAATTCACAAATTTAGCTCTTAATATGTCTTTTCAGTGTTTTTTTCAACGAAATTACGCAAAATACGATGAAAATACGTTTCCATGAGTCTAGTTCATATCCTTCAATTAGGGAGGTCAAGGTTTGGCTAAAAAATGGGATTGTCAGTGAAAAACTCACAAATATAGCTCTTAATATGGCTTTTCAGTGTGTTTTCCAACATAAAAAATGCAAAATACAATGCAAATACGTTCCCTTGAATCTCATTCATATCATTTGATGAGCATTGTCATAGATTGGCTAAAAAAATTGAATTATCAGTGAAAAACTCACAAATTCATTTCTTAATAGGGCTTTTCAGTGTGATATCCAACAAAAATATGCAAAATATGATAAAAATACACTCCCAAGAATCTACTTCGACTAAATCAGTTAGGATGGTCATGCCCTGGCGTAAAAATGGAATTGTCAGTGAAAAACTCACAAATATATCTCTTAATATGACTTTTCAGTGTGTTTTACAACGAAAATATGCAAAATACGATGAAAATACGTTCCCATGAATCTAGTTCATATCGTTCAATTAGCGAGGTCAAGGCTTGGCAAAAAAAATGGAATTGTCAGTGAAAAACTCACAAATATACCTCTTAATATGGCTTTTCAGTGTGTTTTCCAACGAAATTATGTAAAATACGATGAAAATACGTTCCCATGATTCTACTGCATATCCTTCTATTAGCCAGGTCAAGGCTTGGCTAAACAAATGGATTTCTTATTAAAAAATTCACAAATAGAGAAATTAATATGGCTTTTCTGTGTGATATATAACGAAAATATGCAAAATACGATGAAAATACTTTCCAATGAATCTAATTCATATTCCTCAATTACCGAGGTCAAGGCTTGGCTCATAAAATGAATATTCAGTGAAAAACTCACAAATATAACTCTTAATATGGCTTTTCAGAGTGTTTTCTAACGAAAATGTGAAAAAAACGATGCATAAACGGTTCCATGAACATAGTTTAACACCTTCATTTAACTAGTTCAAATCTGGGCTATAAAATTTAGTCTACAGTGTAACACTCCCAAGTATAGCTCCATATATGGCTTTTCATTGTGTTTTAATACGAAAATTTGTGAAATACGATGAAAATAAATACTTTATAATATATCTCTTACACACAGCGGAGGGTAGACGAGACTTGGCTAAAAAATGAATTGTCAGTGAACATAATCACAAATATAGCTCTTAATATGGCATTTCAGTGTGTTTTCCAACGAAAATATGCAAAATACGAAATATGCAAAATGTCGTCTATGACGACACAAAGACGACACAGAGACGACACAGAGACTACACAGAGAGGACACAAAGACACAGAGACGACACAGAGACGACACAGAGTTGTCTGTCGTCGACGACCCAGAGACTCTGACACAGACACAAACCACACAGACACTGTATCTCTGTGTCGTCGTCTCTGTGACGACACAGAGACGACAGAGACACAGAGACGACACTGAGACGACACAGAGACGACACAGAGACACAGTGTCGTTTCTGTGTCTCTGTGAGACGACACAGAGACGACACAGAGACGACACAGAGACTCAAAGACGACACAGTTTGTCTCTGTTTCGTCGACACAGAGACGACACTGAGACGACACAGAGTCTCTGAGTCATCTCTGTGTCATGTCTGTGTCGTCTCTGTGTCGTCTCTGTGTCGTCTATGTGTCGTCGACGAAAGACGTCAGATGACACAGAGACGACACAGAGACGACATAGTGACGACAAAGAGACGACAAAGAGACGACACAGAGACGACACAGAGACGACACAGAGTCGTCTCTGTGTCGTCTCTGTGTCGTCTCTGTTTCGTCTCTGTGTCGTCTCTGTGTCGTCTCTGTGTCGTCTCTGTGTCGTGTCTGTGACGACACAGAGACGACACAGAGACGACACAGAGACAACTCTGTGTCGTCTCTGTGTCGTCTCTGTGTCGTCTGACGTCTGTCGTCGACGACACAGAGACGACACAGAGACGACACAGACACAGAGACGACACAGAGACGACTCTGTGTCGTCTCTGTGCCGTCTCTCTGAGACGACACAGAGACTCTGTGTCTCTGTCGCACAGAGACGACACAGAGACGACACAGAGTCTCTGTGTCGTCTCTCTGTCGTCTCTGTGTCATCTCTGTGTCGTCTCTGTGTCGAGTCTGTGTCCTCTCTGTGTCGTCTCTGTGTCGTCTCTGTGCCGTCTCCGTTTCGTCTCTGTGTCGTCTCTGTTTCGTCTCTGTGTCGTCACGGAGACGACACAGTGTCGTCTCTGTGTAACACAGAGACGACACAGAGATGACACAGAGACGACAAAGAGACGACACAGAGATGACACAGAGATTACATAGACGTCCAGACACAGAGACGACACAGAGACGACACAGTGTGTCTCTGTGTCTTCTCTGTGTCATCTCTGTGTCGTCGAAACAGAGACGACACAGAGACGACACAGAGACGACACAGAGACTCTGTTTCGTCTCTGTGTCTTCTCTGTGTCGTCTCTGTTTCGACGACACAGAGACAACACAGAGACACACTGTGTCGTCTCTGTGTCGTCTCTGTGTCTCGACGTCTGTGTCGTCTCTGTGTCGTCTCTGTGTCGTCTCTGTGTGACACAGAAACGACACTGTGTTGTCTCTGTGACGACACAGAGACGACACAGAGACGACACAGAGACTACACAGAGACGGCACAGAGACGACACAGAGACGACACAGAAACGACACAGAGTGGACACAGAAACGACGCAGAGTTGACACAGAGACGAAACAGAGACTCTGTGTCGTCTCTGTTTCGTCTCTGTGTCGTCTATGTGTCGTCTCTGTGCGACAGAGACACAGAGTCTGTGTGTCGTCTCACAGAGATGACACAGAGACGACACAGAGACGACACAGAGTCGTGTCTGTGTCGTCTCTGTGTCTGTGTCGTCTCTGAGACGTCAGAAGACACAGAGACGACACAGAGACCCTGGTCTCTGTCGCACAGAGACGACACAGAGACGAAACAGACGTCGAGACACACAAACGTCGACACTGTGTCGTCTACAGACGTAGACGCCACAGCGACGCCGCCCCCGAGCCGACCCCGAGACGACCCCGCCCCTGAGCCGCCACCATCACAACTCTCTGTGTCGTCTCTGTGTCATCTCTGTGTCGACACAGAGACGACACAGAGAGACGAAACAGAGATGACACAGAGACGGCACAGATATGGTAAAGAGACGAAACAGAGATGAATCAGAGACGACGACAAAGACACGACAAGGACACAACACATATATGAAAAAGACACAGATAATACAATGAGACGACTCTCAATGTCGTCTCTTTGACACAGAGACGACACAGAGACGACAAAGACACAGACACGACACAGAGACGACTCTGTGTCGACTCTGTGAGACGACACAGAGACGACACAGAGACGACACAGAGACGAAACAGAGACGACACAGACACAGAGACGACACACAGACGACTCTGTGCCGTAACACAAAGACGGCACAGAGACGACACAGAGACGACGAAACAGAGACGACATAGAGACAACACAGAGACGGCACAGAGACGACACAGAGACGACGACACAGAGACGACAAAGAGACGACAAAGAGACAACACAAAGAGACGACAAAGAGACAACACAGACACAGAGACGACACAGAGACGACACAGAGACTACACAGAGCTGCCACAGAGACGAGACAGAGACGACACAGAGACGAAGACACAGAGACAACACAGAGACGTCACAGAGACGACACAGACACAGACACGACTCTCTGTGTCGTCTTTGTGTCGTCTCTGTGTCGTCTCTGTGACACAGAGACGACACAGAGACTACACAGAGACGACACAGAGACGACACAGAGAAGACACAGAACCATACACGACAGAGAGACGACACAGAGACGACACAGAGAAGTCACAGAGACGACACAGACACAGAGACGACACAGAGACGACACAGAGACGACTCTCTGTGGCTTCTGTGTGTCTTATCTTTGTCGTATATTTTACACCGTGACGACACAGAGACGACACAGACACAGAGACGACACAGAGACGACTCTGTGTCGTCTCTGTGTCGTATCTGTGTCGCCACAGAGACGACACAGAGAGACGACACAGAGACAACACAGAGACGACCCAGAGACGCCACAGCGCCGTCACAGCGAAGACACAGAGACAACCCAGAGACGACGACACAGAGCCGACACAGAGATGACACAGACACAGAGACGACAAAGGGATGACTCTCTTTCGTCTATGTGTCGTCTCTGTGTAGACACAGAGACGGCACAGAGAGACGACACACAGACGACATAGAGACGACACCGAGACGGCACAGAGACGACCCCGAGACGACCCAGAGACGACGACAAAGCGGCCAAAAATAGACACAATCGAGACGCAAAAGCGAGGGCTACTAGCCGGCACAGCTAATACCCAGCGATGACACAGAGACGACCCAGACACAGAGACGACCCCTAGACGACTCTGTGTCGTCTCTGTGTCGTCTCTGTGTCGACACAGAGACGACACAGAGAGACGACACAGAGACGACACAGAGACGACACACAGACGACACAGAGACGACACCGAGACGACACAGAGACGACACAGAGACGACACCGACAAAGACACGACACAGAGACGACTCTCTCTGTCGTCTCTGTGTCGTCTCTGTGACACAGAGACGACACAGAGACGACACAGAGATGACACAGACACAGAGACGACACAGAGACTACTCTGTGTCTTCTCTTTTTAGACACAGAGACGAAACAGAGAGACGACACAGAGACGACACAGAGACGGCACAGAGACGACACAGAGACGACTAAGAGACGACGATACAGCGACGACACAGAGATGACACAGACACAGAGACGACACAGACAAAGAGACGACACATAGACGACTCTGTGTCGTCTCTGTGACACAGAGATGGCACATAGATGACACAGAGACCAAAAAGAGACGACACAGAGATCGCACAGATACCGCACAGCTAAGACCCAGAGACGGCACAAACACGGAACAGAGATGACACAGAGATGACGACACAGAGACGACACAGAGACAACACAGACACAGAGACGACACAGAAACGACACAGAGACGACACAGACACAGAGACGACACAGAGACGACTCTGTGTCATCTCTGTGTCGTCTCTGTATCGTCTCTGTGTCGTCTCTGTGTCGACACAAAGACGACACACAGAGACGACACAGAGACGAAACAGAGACGGCACCGAGACGGCACAGAGACACAAAAGAGAAAACCACCCCGAGACGACAAAGACAAGGAGACCACAAAGACACCTACACAACAACGACACCGAGAACACACAGAGACGACTAAGACTCCGAGACTACACAGAGACGACACAGAGACGACATAGAGACGACACAGAGACGACGACACAGAGACGACACAGAGACGACACAGAGACGACACAGACACAGAGACGACACAGACACAGAGACGACACAGAGACGACACAGACACAGAGACGACACAGAGACTCTTTCTCGTCTCTGTGTCGTCTCTGTGTCGACACAGAGACGACACAGAGAGACGAAACAGAGACGACACAGAGACGACACAGAGTCTCTGTGTCTCTGTCGCACAGAGACGACACAGAGACGGCACAGAGTCTCTGTGTCGTCTCTCTGTCGTCTCTGTGTCAACTCTGTGTCGTCTCTGTGTCGAGTCTGAGTCATCTCTGTGTCGTCTCTGTGTCGTCTCTGTGCCGTCTCTGTGTCGTCTCTGTGTCGTCTCTGTTTTGTATCTGTGTCTTCACAGAGACGACACAGTGTCGTCTCTGTGTAACACAGAGACGACACAGAGATGACACAGAGACGACACAGAGATGACACAGAGATGACACAGACGTCCAGACACAGAAACGACACAGAGACGACACAGAGACGACACAGTGTGTCTCTGTGTCTTCTCTGTGTCATCTCTGTGTCGTCGAAACAGAGATGACACAGAGACGACACAGAGACGACACAGAGACTCTGTGTTGTCTCTGTGTCGTCTCTGTGTCTTCTCTGTGTCGTCTCTGTTTCGACGACACAGAGACAACACAGAGACACACTGTGTCGTCTCTGTGTGACACAGAAACGACACTGTGTCGTCTCTGTGACGACACAGAGACGACCCAGAGACGACACAAAGACGACACATAGACGACACAGAGACGACTCAGAGACGAGACAGAGGCGACCCAGAGACGACACAGAGACGACACAGAGTTGACACAGAGACGACACAGAGACTCTGTGTCGTCTCTGTTTCGTCTCTGTGTCGTCTATCTGTCGTCTCTGTGCGACAGAGACACAGAGTCTGTGTGTCGTCTCACAGAGATGACACAGAGACGACACAGAGACGACACAGAGTCGTCTCTGTGTCTGTGTCGTCTCTGAGACGTCAGAAGACACAGAGACGAAACAGAGACTCTGTGTCTCTGTCACACAGAGACGACACATAGACGACACAGAGACGACACAGACGTTGAGACACACAGACGTCGACACTTTGTCGTCTACAGACGTAGACGACACAGAGACGACGACACCGAGACGACACAAAGACGACACAGACACAGAGACGACACAGAGACGACGACACAGAGACGACACAGACACAGAGACGACCCAGATACGACACAGACACAGAGACAACACAGACACAGAGACGACCCAGAGACGACGACACAGAGACGACACTGAGACGCTACAGACACAGAGACGACACAGAGTCTCTGTGTCTCTGTCGCACAGAGACGACACAGAGACGACACAGAGTCTCTGTGTCGTCTCTCTGTCGTCTCTGTGTCAACTCTGTGTCGTCTCTGTGTCGTCTCTGTGCCGTCTCTGTATCGTCTCTGTGTCGTCTCTGTTTTGTCTCTGTGTCGTCACAGAGACGACACAGTGTCGTCTCTGTGTAACACAGAGACGACACAGAGATGACACAGAGACGACAAAGAGACGACACAGAGATGACACAGAGATGACACAGACGTCCAGACACAGAGACGACACAGAGACGACACAGTGTGTCTCTGTTTCTTCTCTGTGTCATCTCTGTGTCGTCGAAACAGAGACGACACAGAGACGACACAGAGACTCTGTGTCGTCTCTGTGTCGTCTCTGTGTCGTCTCTGTGTCTTCTCTGTGTCGTCTCTGTTTCGACGACACAGAGACAGCACTGAGAAACACTGTGTCGTCTCTGTGTCGTCTCTGTGTCTCGACGTCTGTGTCGTCTCTGTGTCGTCTCTGTGTGACACAGAAACGACACTTTGTCATCTCTGTGACGACACAGAGACGACACAGAGACTACACAGAGACGACACAGAGAGGGCACAGAGACGACACAGAGACGACACAGAGACGACACAGAGTTGACACAGAGACGACACAGAGACTCTGTGTCGTCTCTGTGTCGTCTCTGTGCGACAGAGACACAGAGTCTGTGTGTCGTCTCACAGAGATGACAAAGAGACGACACAGAGACGACACAGAGTCGTCTCTGTGTCGTCTCTGTGTCTGTGTCGTCTCTGAGATGTCAGAAGACACAGAGACGACACAGAGACTCTGTGTCTCTGTCGCACAGAGACGACACAGAGACGACACAGAGACGACACAGACGTTGAGACACACAGACGTCGACACTGTGTCGTCTAAAGACGTAGATGACACAGAGACGACGACACCGAGACGACACAGAGACGACACAGACACAGAGACGACACAGAGATGACTCTCTGTGTCGTCTCTGTGTCGTCTCTGTGACACAGAGACGACACAGACACAGATACGAAACAGAGCTTGCTAAGCGAGGAAAACTACACGAAAACTAGACGACGACACGTAGATAAAAATTACACGACCCAGAGACCACAGAGACACGACCAAGAGACAACCACCAAACCGCGACTACACATCGATGACACTCAGAAGAGGCTCAGTGTCACATAGACGACACAGAGACGACACAGAAACACAAACGACACAGAGACGAAACCGAGAGGAAACCCAGAGGGCACAGAGACGACACAGAGACCACACAGAGACGACGACACAGAGACGACACAAAGACGACACAGACACAGAGACGACACAGACACAGAGACGACACAGAGACGACTCTCGGTGTCGTCTCTGTGCCACAGAGACGACACAGAGACGACACAGAGAGACGAAACAGAGCCGACACCGAGACGACACATAGACGGCACAGAGAAGGCACAGAGACGGCACAGAGACGACACAGAGATGACACAGAGATGACGACACAGAGACGACACACAGACGACACAGAGACAACACAGACACAGAGACGACACAGAAACGACACAGAGACGACACAGACACAGAGACGACACAGAGACGACTCTGTGTCGTCTCTGTGTCGTCTCTGTGTCGTCGTCTCTGTGTCGTCTCTGTGTCGTCTCTGTGCCGTCTCTGTGTCGTCTCTGTGTCGGGTCTCTGTGTCGTCTTTGTGTCGACACACAGACGACACAGAGAGACGACACAGAAACGACACAGATACGACACAGAGACGACACAGAGACGACACAGAGACGACGACACAGAGACAACACAGAGACGACAAAGAGACGACACAGAGACGACACAGAGACGACTCAGACACAGAGACGACACAGAGACGAAACAGACACAGAGATGACACAGATACGGCACAGAGAAGATACATACAACACACAGACACGACGAACAAGAGACAACTCCGAGACATCACATACACAGAGACGACACAGAGACGACACAGACACAGAGACGACACAGACACAGAGACGACACAGAGACGACACAGAGTCTCTGTGTCTCTGTCGCACAGAGACGACACAGAGACGACACAGAGTCTCTGTGTCGTCTCTCTGTCGTCTCTGTGTCAACTCTGTGTCGTCTCTGTGTCGACTCTATGTCATCTCTGTGTTGTCTCTGTGCCGTCTCTGTGTCGTCTCTGTGTCGTCTCTGTTTTGTCTCTGTGTCGTCACAGAGACGACACATTGTCGTCTCTGTGTAACACAGAGACGACACAGAGACGACACAGAGATGACACAGAGACGACAAAGAGACGACACAGAGATGACACAGACGTCCAGACACAGAGACGACACAGAGACGACACAGAGACGACACAGAGACGACACAGTGTGTCTCTATGTCTTCTCTGTGTCATCTCTGTGTCGTCAAAACAGAGACGACACAGAGACGACACAGAGACGACACAGAGACTCTGTGTCGTCTCTCTGTCGTCTCTGTGTCTTCTCTGTGTCGTCTCTGTTTCGACGACACAGAGACAACACAGAGCCACACTGTGTCGTCTCTGTGTCGTCTCTGTGTCGTCTCTGTGTCTCGACGTCTGTGTCGTCTCTGTGTCGTCTCTGTGTGACACAGAAACGACACTGTGTCGTCTCTGTGACGACACAGAGACAACACAGAGACGACACAGAGACGACATAGAGACGCCACAGAGACGACACAGACACGACACAGAGACGACACAGATTCGACAAAGAGACGACACAGAGTTGACACAGAGACGACACAGAGACTCTGTGTCGTCTCTGTTTCGTCTCTGTGTCGTCTTTGTGCGACAGAGACACAGAGTCTGTGTGTCGTCTAACAGAGATGACACAGAGACGACACAGAGACGACACAGAGTCGTCTCTGTGTCGTCTCTGTGTCTGTGTCGTCTCTGAGACGTCAGAAGACACAGAGACGACACAGAGACTCTGTGTCTCTGTCGCACAGAGACGACACAGAGACGACACAGACGTCGAGACACACAGACGTCGACACTGTGTCGTCTACAGACGTAGACGACACAGAGACGACGACACCGAGACGACACAGACACAGAGACGACTCTCTGTGTCGTCTCTGTGTTGTCTCTGTGACACAGAGACACGCTCCTCCTCCACCTCAATCTGTTTAAAGCTTCACTCTTTACTCCCTCCAATGATGTTCTTATCTCTCTCTAACAAAAAAAAAATCACGACCTTTCCCCATCGAATCCAAGGACGGCCTATGACAGACACAGACGACACAGAGACGACTCTGTGTCGTCTCTGTGTCGTCTCTGTGTCGTCTCTGTTTTGTCTCTGTGTCGTCACAGAGACGACACAGTGTCGTCTCTGTGTAACACAGAGACGACACAGAGACGACACAGAGATGACACAGAGACGACAAAGAGACGACAAAGAGATGACACAGAGATGACACAGACGTCCAGACACAGAGACGACACAGAGACGACACAGAGACGACACAGTGTGTCTCTGTGTGTTCTCTGTGTCATCTCTGTGTCGTCGAAACAGAGACGACACAGAGACGACACAGAGACGACACAGAGACTCTGTGTCGTCTCTCTGTCGTCTCTGTGTCTTCTCTGTGTCGTCTCTGTTTCGACGACACAGAGACAACACAGAGACACACTGTGTCGTCTCTGTGTCGTCTCTGTGTCATCTCTGTGTCTCGACGTCTGTGTTGTCTCTGTGTCGTCTCTGTGTGACACAGAAACGACACTGTGTCGTCTCTGTGACGACACAGCGACGACAAATAGACGACACAGAGATGACACAGAGACGGCACAGAGACGACACAGAGCAGACACAGAGACGACACAGAGACGACACAGAGACGACACAGAGTTGACACAGAGACGACACAGAGACTCTGTGTCGTCTCTGTTTCGTCTCTGTGTCGTCTCTGTGCGACAGAGACACAGAGTCTGTGTGTCGTCTCACAGAGATGACACAGAGACGACACAGAGTCGTCTCTGTGTCGTCTCTGTGTCTGTGTCGTCTCTGAGACGTCAGAAGACACAGAGACGACACAGAGACTCTGTGTCTCTGTCGCACAGAGACGACACAGAGACGACACAGAGACGACACAGACGTCGAGACACACAGACGTCGACACTGTGTCGTCTACAGACGTAGACGACACAGAGTCGACGACAAAGAGACGACACAGAGACGACACAGACACAGAGACGACACAGACACAGAGAAGAAACAGAGACGACTCTCTGTGTCGTCTCTGTGTCGTCTCTGTGACATAGAGACAACACAGACACAGAGACGACACAGAGACGACTCTGTGTCATCTCTGTGTCGTCACTGTGTCGACACAGAGACCACACAGAGAGACCACACAGACACGACACAGAGACGACACACAGACGACACAGAGACGGCACAGAGACGACACAGAGATGACACAGAGACGACGAAAAATCGACGAAAAATAGAATACAAACACTCGACACAGAGACGACACAGAGACGACACAGAGACGAAACAGAGACGACAAAGAGACAGAGACGACACAGAGACGACTCTCTGTCGTCTCTGTGTCGTCTCTGTGTTGACATAGAGACGAAACAGAGACGACCAACACACTACCCCCAGACGCCCAAGAGCCAGCTCCGACAATCAGACGACATCCACATTGCAGAGAGACAACACAGACATAGAAGTGACAGAGAGATTAAACCGACACAGAAACGACACAGAGGCAGCACCCACACAGAGACGAAACAGAGACGACACAGACACACAGACGAGACAGAGACGACTCTGTGTCGTCTCTGTGTCGTCTCTGTGTCGAAACAGAGACGACACAGAGAGACGACATAGAAAAAACACAGAGATGACACAGAGACGACACAGAGACGGCACAGAGACGACACAGAGACAACACAGAGACGACGACACAGAGACGACACAGAGACGACACAGAGACGACACAGACACAGAGACGACACAGACACAGAGACGACACAGAGACGACTCTCTGTGTCGTCTCAGTGACACTGAGACGAAACACAGACGACACAGAGAGACGAAACAGAGACGACAACGAGACGACATAGAGACGACACAGAGACGACACAGATACGACACAGAGACGACACAGAGACGACACAGAGACGACACAGAGACGACGACAAAGACACGACACAGAGACGACACAGAGACAACACAGACACAGAGACGACACAGAAACGACACAGAGACGACACAGACACAGAGACGACACAGAGACGACTCTGTGTCGTCTCTGTGTCGTCTCTGTATCGTCTCTGTGTCGTCTCTGTGTAGACACCCAGACTACACAGAGAGACGAAACCGAGACGACACAGAGAAGACACAGAGAAGGCACAGAGACGACACATAGTCTACACAGAGAAAACGACAACGACACGCAGCACAGACGACAAATATACGACAAAGACACGACACAGAAACAGAGACGACACAGATACGACTCTCTGTGTCGTCTCTGTGTCCTCTCTGTGTTTTCTCTGTGACACAGAGACGACACAAACATGACCCATAAACGGCACAGACCCACAAAATAGATGACCCCGAGACGACGACACAGATACAATACAGAGACGACACAGAGCAGACACAGAAAAAGAGACGACACCTCCACGTAACCCACACCCATACGACAAAGAGACGCCTCTTATAAGGAACCGACACGGCACACAGACGGAAAAGAGATTACACACAGATTAAGACACATAAAAGCCACAGAGACGACACAGCGACGACACAGAGACGACACAGAGACGACAAAGACACAGAGACGACACAGAGACGACACAGAGAGACGACAAAGCGAAGACACAGAGAATACACAGATACGACACAGAGACGGCACAGAGACGAAACAGAGACGGCACAGAGACGACGACACAGAGACGACACAAAGTCGACACAGAGACGACACAGAGACGACACAGAGACGACACAGACACAGAGACGACTCTGTGTCGTGTCAGTGTAGTCTCAGTGTCGTCTCTGTGACACAGAGACGACACAGAGTCGTCTCTGTGTCGTCTCTGTGTCTGTGTCGTCTCTGTGTCGTCTCTGTGTCGTCTCTGTGTCACAGAGACAACACAGAGACGACACAGAGACGACACAGAGACGACACAAAGACGGCACAGAGACGACACAGAGACGAAACAGAGGCGACGACACAGACACGACACAGAGACGACGACACAGAGACGACACAGAGATGACACAGAGTCGACACATAGATGACACAGACACAGAGACGACAGAGAGACGACTCTGTGTCGTCTCTGTGGCGTCTCTGTGTCGACACAGAGACGACACACAGAGACAACACAGAGACGACACAGAGACGACACAGAGACGGCACAGAGACGACACAGAGACGACACAGAGACGCCGACACAGAGACGACACCGAGACGACACCGACACACAGCCGACAAAGAGACGACTCTCTGTGTCGTCTCTGTGTCGTCTTTGTGACACAGAGACGACACAGAGATGACACAGAGACGACACAGACACAGAGACGACTCTGTGTCGTCTCTGTGTCGTCTATTTGTTGTCACAGAGTCGACACAGTGAGACGACACAGAGACGACACACATACGACACAGAGAGGCACCAGAGACAACCCCGATTCCACACCCAGACTACGACCACGAGAACACCAAGAGACGACCCCGACCCAGAGACGACAAAAACACGGAACAGAGATGGCACAGAGACGACACAGACACTGAGACGACACAGAGACGACTCTGTGACGTCTCAGTGTCGACACTGAGACGGCACAGAGAGACGACACAGAGACGACACAGAGACGACACAGAGACGGCACAGAGACGACACTGTGACTACACAGAGACGAAAAAAAAGTGACAACACATAGACTACACCGAGCCGACACAGAGAAAGAGACGACACAGATACGACTCTCTGTGTCGTCTCTGTGACACAGAGACGACACAGAGACGACACAGACACAGAGACAACACAGAGACGACTCTGTGTCGTCTCTGTGTCGTCTCTGTGTCGACACCGAGACGACACAGAGAGTCGTCTCTGGGTCTGTGTCATCTCTGTGTCGTCTCTGTGATACAGAGACGACACAGAGACGACACAGAGACGACCCAGAGACGGCCCAGAGACGACACAGAGGCGATGACACAGAGACGACACAGAGACGACACAGAGACGTTGACACAGAGAAAACAAAAAGACAACACAGACACACAGACGACAAAACGCTCGCCCCGACCCAGCGTAGGTACAGAGAGACGACTGCGCGCCGAAACAAAGCTGAGAAAGAGACGGCCGAGAGACGACACCGATCCGCAAACGAGACGACGACAACGCGATGAACAATAGACGACACAGACACAGAGATGACACAGACCCTACACCGAGCCGAAGCAGATACCGCGATAACTCTGGGTAGTCTCTGTGTCGTCTCGTTTTTGACACAGAGACGACAAAGAGAGACGACACAACGACGACACAGAGACGACACAGAGACGGCACAGAGACGACACAGAGACGACAACGAGACGACGACACACAGACGACACAGAAACGACACAGAGACGACAGAGACACAGAGACGACACAGAGGCGACACAGAGACGACACAGAGACGACACAGACACAGAGACGACACACACACGACTCTGTGTCGAATGTGTGTCGACCCAGAGACTACACAGAGTCAAAATACAGAGAAGACACAGCGACGAGCCCGAGACGCCAAAGAGAAGAAACCGAGACGACACCGAGACGGCACAGAGACGACACAGAGACGACACCGACACAGAGACGACACAGAGACGACTCTCTGTGTCGTCTCTGTGTCGTCTCTGTGCCACAAAGACGACACAGAGACGACACAGACACCGAGACGTCTCTGTGAATACTCTTGGTCTAACAACAGACGCCCACGAGACAGGAACACGACTAGAACCACTGCACAACACGAGACGAACCCGTGAAGGCAACGCCACGACCCCGAGATGCCAAACAGACGAAACAGAGACGACAAAGAGACAGAGAAAACAAAGAGACGACACAGACACCGAGACGACACAGAGACGACTCTGTGTCGTCTCTGTGTCGACACAGAGACGACACAGGGAGACGACACAGAGACGACACAGAGACGACACAGATACGGCACAGAGACGACACAGAGACGACACAGAGACGATGACACAAAGACGACCCCGAGACGACAAAGCGATCACACCGACACACACAAGACACACAGACGCCCAAGACACCGATAACACACCGCGCATAAACTCAGACGACTCCGCTACGGCACCCAGAAAACACATAGACGACGACACAGACACGACACAAAGATAACACAGAGACCACACAGACACAGAGACGACACAGAGACGACACAGAGACGGCACAGAGACGACAAAGAGACGACGACACAGAGACGACTCAGAGACGACTCTCTTTGTCGTGTTTGTGTCTTCTCTGTGTTTTCTATGTGACACAGAGACGACACAGAGACGAAACAGAGACGGCAAAGAGAAAACCAATAGACGACAAAGAGACGACAAAACAGAAACGACACAGAGACGACACAGACACAGAGACGACACAGACACAGACAAGACGAAGATACGACGAGATACGACCCAGAGACAGATATGCCTATACACCCAGACGACAAACACACTGAACATAGACCACACAGAGAAGCCCCAGACTCCAAGACAACGCCTAGAAACACCGAAGACACAGACACGACACAGACACCGAGCCGACACAGAGAGGGCACCGAGAGACGACACAGAGAAGACACACAGACGACCCAGACACAACTAAGAGACGACAAATAGATGACACATAGAATACACATAGACGACGACACAGAGACGACATAGAAACGACACAGAGACGGCAAAGAGACGGCACAGAGACGACACAGACACAGAGACGACTCTGTGTCGTCTCAGTTTTGTCTCTGTGTCATCTCTGTGACACAGAGACGACACAGTGTCGTCTCTGTGTCGTCTATGTGTCTTTGTACTATATGTGTCGTATCTGTGTCGTCTCTGTGTCTCAGAGACAACACAGAGACGACACAGAGAGTCGTCTCTGTGTCGTCTCTGTGAATGTGTCGTCTCTCTGTCGTCTCTGTGACACAGAGACGACACAGTGACGACACAGAGACGACACAGAGACGACACAGAGACGGCACAGAGACGACACAGAGACGACACAGAGACGACACAGAGGTGACGACACAGAGACGACATAGAGACGACGACACAGAGACCACACAGAGATGACACAGAGTCGACACAGAGATGACACAGACACAGATACGACAGAGAGACGCCTCTGTGTCGTCTCTGAGTCGACAATGTGCCTACACCCATAGGCGAAAGAGAGACGTTACCGAGCTAACAATGATACTACACAGATACGGCACAAGTCCGACACAAAGACTGCATAAAGACGACAGCGAGACGACAAAGACACAGAGATGAAAAAGAGACGACGACACAGAGAAGACACAGACACAGAGACGACACAGAGACGACTCTCTGTGTCGTCTCTGTGTCATCTCTGTGACACAGAGACGACACAGAGATGACACAGAGACGACACAGACACAGAGACGACTCTGTGTCGTCTCTGTGTCGTCTCTGTGTCGACACAGAGACGACACAGAGAGACGACACCGAGCCGACACACATACGAAACATAGAAGGCACTCAGCGTTCAAATAGACGAAAAAGACTAGACTACACACCGACGATAACGCGACAACCCCGCTACCTAGCCGACCCAGCGACTAAACATACACAGAGATCACACCGCGACGACTCTGTGTCGTCTCTGTGTCGACACAGAGACGACACAGAGAGATGACACAGAGACGACACAGAGACGACACAGAGACGGCACAGAGACGACACAGAGACGACACAGAGCCGACAAAGAGAATCAGGCGAGAAGTCCAAGCCAAGACACCGACACAGATACTCCAACGCGCCGACTATCTGTGTCGTCTCTGTGACACAGAGACGACACAGAGACGAAACAGACACAGAGACAACACAGAGACGACTCTGTGTCTTCTTTGTGTCGTCTCTGTGTCGACACAGAGACGACACAGAGAGACGACACAGAGACGACACAGAGACGACACAGATAAGGCACAGAGACGACACCGACACGACACAGACACAGACACGACACCCAGCCTACACAGACACAGATACTACACCGAGCCGGCCCCGAGGCGACACCGAAAAGGCACATAGACGAAACCGAGACTCCAACACAGAGACGACACATAGACGACACATAGACCGAAAAGACACGGAGACGACACAGAGACGAAACAGAGACGCAACAGAGACGACACAGAGACGACGACACAGAGACGACTCAGAGACGACTCTCTGTGTCGTCTCTGTGTCGTCTCTTTTTCGTCTCTGTGACTCAGAGACGACACATAGACGACACAGAGACGACACAGAGACGACACAGAGATGACGACACAGAGACGACACAGAGACGACAAAGACACAGAGACGACACAGAGACGACACAGACACAGATACGAAAAGAGACGACACAGAGACGACACAGACACCGCGACAACACCGAGACGACACCGAGACGACTCTTACACGGAAAACAGACCACACCTACACAAACCAGACACCCCAACTGAGAGACGACACAGAGAACACCCCGAGACGACACAGAGACGACACAGATAAAGAGACGACACAGAGATGACACAGAGAGACGACACACAGAAGACACTGAGACGGCACAGACACGACACTGAGACGGCACAGAGCCGGCACACAGACGACACAGAGACGACGACACAGAGACGACACAGAGACGACAAAGAGACGACACAGAGACGACACAGAGACGACACAGACACAGAGACGACTCTGTGTCGTCTCTGTTTTGTCTCTGTGTCATCTCTGTGACACAGAGACGACACAGAGTCGTCTCTGTGTCGTCTCTGTGTCTGTGTCGTCTCTGTGTCGTCTCTGTGTCGTCTCTGTGTCACAGAGACAACACAGAGACGACATAGAGAGTCGTCTCTGTGTCGTCTCTGTGAATGTGTCGTCTCTCTGTCGTCTCTGTGACACAGAGACGACACAGATTCGACACAGAGACGTAACAGAGACGACACAGAGACGACACAGAGACGACACAGAGACGACACAGAGGTGACGACACAGAGACGACACAAAGACGACGACACAGAGACGACACAGAGATGACACAGAGTCGACACAGAGATGACACAGACACAGAGACGACACAGAGACGCCTCGGTGACGACTCGGTTAATTTTCTGTGTCGACACAGCGACGACACCGAGACGCCTACCCAGAAACAATACAGAGACGACACAGAGACGACACAGAGACGGCACAGAGACGACACAGAGACGGAGACACAGAGACGACACAGACACAGAGACGACACAGAGACGACTCTCTGTGTCGTCTCTGTGTCATCTCTGTGACACAGAGACGACACAGAGATGACACAGAGACGACACAGACATAGAGACGACTCTGTGTCGTCTCTGTGTCGTCTCTGTGTCGACACAGAGACGACAAAGAGACACCAAACAGACACCACACAGAGACGACACCTAGACGGCACAGCCAATCCACAGAGACTACAAAGAGACTACGACACAGAGCCGACACCGAGACTACACAGACACACATTCGAAACAGAGACGACACAGATACGACAAACACACATAGACGACACAGAGACGACTCTGTGTCGTCTCTGTGTCGACACAGAGACGACACAGAGAGACGACACAGAGACGACACAGAGACGACACCGTGATGGCACAGAGACGACCCCGACCCTACACAGAGTCGACCAATCGACGGCCCAGCCATAACAACTCCCCACCACCGCCACATCGACTACACAGAGACGACTCGCGTTGTCGTCTCTGTGACACCGAGACCACACAGAGACGAAACACCCACCGAGACGACACAGCGACGAATGTGTGTTATGTCTGTGTCATCTCTGTGTTGACACAGAGACGACACAGAGAGTCGTCTCTAGGTCTGTGTCATCTCTGTGTCGTCTCTGTGACACAGAGACGCCCCAGAGCCGACCCAGAGACGACACCGCGGGGACCCAGCGACGACACAGAGGTGACGACACAGAGACGACACAGAGGTGACGACACAGAGACGACACAGAGATGACACAGAGACGATGACACCGAGACGACACAGAGACGCCACAGAGTCGACACACAGACGACACAGACACAGAGACGACACAGAGACGACACTGTGTCGTCTCTGTGTCGACACAGAGACGACACAGAGACACGACAAAGAGACTACCCACAGACGACCCTGCTACGGCCCTGATCTGAAACTGAGACGACGACACAGCGCTGACCCCGAGACGACCACCAGACGACCACGCCCCGCACCCCCCCCCGAGCCGCACCAGCCCAGCATCTGGGTCGTCTGTGCGTCGACATTGTGTCGACACAGAGACGACACAGAGAGACGACACAAAGACGACACAGAGACGACACATAGACGGCACAGAGACGACACAGAGACGACGACAGACAGACGACACAGTAACGACACAGAGAAGACACAGACACAGAGACGACACAGATACGGCACCGAGACAAACCAGAGACGACAAAGACACAGAGGCGACACAAAGACGACACTGTGTCGAATCTGATTCCACCAACACACGAATCCGAAAGCAGACAACCAGAAGACACAGACCAGACACCGATAATGCACAGAGACGGAACAGACACTCAACCCAGACCACCCCGAGACGACACAGACACGGCGACGACCCCTCTAAGACACCGATACGACACAGCGAAGACACAGACACTGAGACGACTCTGTGTCGTCTCTGTGACACAGATACGGCACAGATACGACACAGAGACGACACAGAGACGACACAGAGAGACGACACAGAGACGACACAGACACGACACAGATCCGACACAGAGACGGCACCGAGACGGCCCCGAGCCCACACAGACAAAGAGACGACACAGAGATGACACAGACACAGAGACCACACAGAGACGACACAGTGTCGTCTATTAGTTGACACAGAGACCAAACACAGATACGACACAGAGACGACCCAGAGACGTCACAGAGACGACACAGAGACGACACAGCGACGACGACACAGACAATAAACAGAGACGACACCTACACGACACCTACACTAACCAGACACAGAGACTACACCCAAAGTAAAAAGAGAGACGACACCGAGCCTAGACAGCGACGACACCGACACGACGCCGAGACGACGACGACACGATACAGACACGAAGACCCAGAGACGACACCGAGACTACACATACAAGCCACAGACACAGACACGACACAGAGACGACACAGAGACGGAACAGAGACGACACAGAGACGACGACACAGAGACGACTCAGAGACGACTCTCTGTGTCGTCTCTGTGCCGTCTCTGTATCGTCTCTGTGTCGTCTCTGTGTCGACACAGAGACGACACAGAGAGACGAAACAGAGACGACACAGAGACGACACAGAGACGTCAGAGAGATGACACAGAGACGACACAGAGATACGACACAGAGACGACACACAGACGACACAGAGATGACACAGAGACGGCACAGAGACGACACAGAGACGACACAGAGATGACGACCCAGAGACGACACAGAGACGAAACAAAGACGACACAGACACAGTGACGACTCTCTGTGTCGTCTTTGTGTCTTCTCTGTGTCGTTTCTGTGACACAGAGACGGCACAGAGACGACACAGAGATGACACAGAGAAGACACAGAGACGACACAGAGACGACACAGACACAGAGACGACACAGAGAGACCAAACAGAGAGGACACATACACGCCACAGAGAAGGCACAGATACGGCACAGATACGACACAGAGAAGACAAAGAGACGACGACACAGAGACGACACAGAGACGACTCTCTATGTCGTCTATGTGACACAGAGACGACACAGAGACGACAAAGAGAGACGACACAGAGACGACACAGAGAAGACACAGAGACGGCACAGAGACGACACAGACACGACACAGAGACGACGACACAGAGACGACACAAAGACGACACAGAGACTACAAAGACACAGAGACAACACGGAGACGACACAGAGACGACACAGAGAGACGACACCGAGTCGAAACTGAGTCGACACAGAGACGACCCAGAGACGCCAAAGAGACGACACAGAGACGACGACACAGCGACGACACCGAGACGCCACTGAGACGACACAGACCCAGATACGACACAGAGACGACACAGAGACGTCTCTGTGTCGTCTCTTTGTCAACACAGAGACGACACAGAGAGACGACACAAAGACGACACAGAGACGACACAAATACGACACAGAGACGCCTCAAAGACGACACAGAGACGACACACAGACGACGACAAAGAGACGACACAGAGACGAAACAAAGACGACACAGACACAGAGACGACTCTCTGTGTCGTCTTTGTTTCGTCTCTGTGTCGTCTCTGTGACACAGAGACGACACAGAGACGACACAGAGACGACACAGAGATGACACAGAGACGACTCTGTGACGTCTCTGTGTCAACACAGAGACGACACAGAGAGAAGACAGAGAGATGAAACCTAGACTACACATAGATGGCACAGAGACGACACAGAGACGACACAGAGACGACGACACAGAGACGACACAGAGACGACACAGAGACGACACAAAGACGACACAGACACAGAGACGACTCTCTGTGTCATCTCTGTGACACAGAAACGACACAGAGACGACACATAGACGACACAGAGATGGCACAGCGACGGCCCAGAGACTACACTGAGACGACGACACAGAGACGACACATAGACGACACCGAGACGACTCTGTGTCGTCTCTGTGTCGACACAGAGACCACACAGAGAGACGACACAGAGACGACACAGAGACGACACAGAGATGACACAGAGACGGCACAGAGACGACACAGAGACGACGACACAGAGACGACACAGCGACGACACAGAGACGAAACAAAGACGACACAGACACAGAGACGACTCTCTGTGTCGTCTTTGTTTCGTCTCTGTGTCGTCTCTGTGACACAGAGAAGACACATAGACGACAAAGAGACGACACAGAGACGGCAAATAGACGACACAACGCATTACTCGAAACCCTTAAGATACAGAGAGACGGACAAGAGACGACAACGAGACGACACCCAGTCGGACCGGAGACGACGCTGCGATGACAAAGAGACAACACACATACGAAGACACAGAGACTACACAGAGACGTCACAGAGAAGACACAGAGACGACTCTCTGTGTTGTGTCTGTGTCGTCTCTGTGACACAGAGAAGACACAGAGACGACAAAGACACAGAGACGACACAGAGACGACACAGAGACGACACAGAGACGATAAAGAGACGAAACAGAGACGACCCAGAGACGACGACAAAGAGACGACACAGAGACGACACAGATACGACACAGAGACGACACAGAGACGAAACAGAGGCGGTACAGAGACGACAAAGAGACGACACAGAGAAGAAGACACTGAGAAGACAAAGAGCCTACAAATACACTACAAAGAAACCGAGACGACACGGACCAGGCAAATATGCTGCACAGAAAGACGTCCCACAGAGACGACCAAGAGACGACACCGAGACGACAAAGAGACGACACAGAGACGACACAGACACAGAGACGACACGGAGACGACACAGAGACTACACATAAAGACGACACAGAGACGACACACAGCTGACACAGAGCCGGCACAGAGACGACCAAGAGACGGCACAGAGACGACGACACAGAGACAACACAGAGATGAAACAGAGACGACACAGAGACGAAACAGACACAGCGACGACTCTGTGTCGTCTCTGTTTTGTCTATGTGTCGTCTCTGTGTCTGTGTCGTCTATGTGTCGTCTCTGTATCCTCTCTGTGTCGTCTCTTTGTCACTGATACAACACATAGACGACACAGAGAGTCGTCTCTGTGTCGTCTCTGTGTCTGTGTCGTCTCTGTGTCGTCTCTGTGACACAGAGACGACACAGAGACGACACAGAGTCGACTCAGAGTCGACGACCCAGAGACTACAAAGACACAAAGACACAGACACGACACAGACACGACACATAGACGACACCGAGTAGCCACAGCAACACCGAGGAGAAACATAGATGAACAGGAGACGCAAACGAGACCAACCATAGAAGACACAGAGACGGCACCGACAACAACAAGAGACGAAATAGAAACGACACAGAGATGACACAGAGACGACACCGACACAGAGATGACACAGAGACGACTCTGTGTCGTCTCAGTGTCATCTCTGTGTCGACACAGACACGACAAAGACAGACGACACAGAGACGACACAGAGACGACACATAGACGGCACAGAGACGACACAAAGACGACACAGAGACGACGACAAAGAGACGACACAGAGACGACACAGACACAGAGACGACACAGACACGACAATGAGACTACACAGAAACAAAGAAGACAAATATAAGACTCTTTGTCTTCTCTGGGTCGACACATAGGCGACACCGCGAGCCGACACCGAGACGACCCACACACAGAGACGACACAGAGACGACTCTGTGTCGTCTCTGTGTCAACACAGACACTACACAGAGAGACGACGCAAAGAAAACGAAGAGACGACACTTAGAAGACCCAGATACGGAACTTAGAAAACACAGAGCAGACACCGAGACGAAGACAAAGACACGACTAAGAGACGAAACTGAGACGACACAAAGACGACACAGACACAGAGACGACTCTCTGTGTCGTCTTTGTTTCGTCTCTGTGTCGTCTCTGTGACACAGAAACGACACAGAGACGACACAGAGACGACACAGAAATGACACAGTGACGTCTCTGTGTCGTCTCTGTGTCAACACAGAGACGACACAGAGAGACGACACAGAGACGACACAGCGACGACCCAGAGAGGCCACAGAGACGACACCGACACGACGACACAGAGCCGACACAGAGACGAAACAGAGACGAAACAAAGACGACACAGACACAGAGACGACTCTCTGTGTCGTCTTTGTTTCGTCTCTGTGTCGTCTCTGTGACACAGAAACGACACAGAGACGACACAGAGATGACACAGAGATGACACAGAGACGACACAGAGACGACACAGAGACGACGACACAGAGACGACACAAAGATGACACAGAGACATCTCTGAGTCGTCTCTGTGTCCACAGAGAGACGACACAGAGAGACGACAAAGACACGATACAGAGACGATATAGAGACGACACAGAGACGGCACAGAGACGACACAGAGACGACAGAGAGACGACGACACAGAGACGACGACACAGAGACGACACAGAGACGACACAGAGACGAAACAAAGACGACACAGACACAGAAACGACTCTCTGTGTCGTCTTTGTTTCGTCTCTGTGTCGTCTCTGTGACACAGAGACGACACAGAGACGACACAGAGACGGAAAAGAGACGACAAAGAGATGACAACGAGATAAAACATACACATAGACGACACAGAGACTACACAGAGACGACACAGAGCCGACAAAGAGATGACACAGATCCGACACTGAGACGACACAGAGACGACACAGATATGACGACGAAGAGAAGACAAACAGACAACAAAGAGAAGACACAGAGACGACTCTCTGTGTTGTCTCTGTTTCGTCTCTGTGACACAGAGACGACACAGGGACGACAAAGACACAGAGACGACACAGAGACGACTCTGTGTCGTCTCTGTGTCGTCTCTGTGTCGACACAGAGACGACACAGAGAGACGACACAGAGACGACACAGAGACGACACAGAGACGAAACAGAGACGGAACAGAGACGACACACAGACGACACAGAGACGACGACACAGAGACGACACAGAGACAACACACAGACGACACAGAGAAGACACAGACACGGCACAGAGACGACTCAGAGACGACAAAGAGACGAAGACACAGAGACGACACAGAGACGACACAGAGACGACACAGACACGGAGACGACACGAGGACGACACAGAGACGACACAGACAGACGACACAGAGACGATACAGAGACGACACAGAGACGGCACAGAGACGACACAGAGACGACACATACACAGAGACGACACGGAGACGACACAGACACGACACAGAAAGACGACACAGAGACGACACAGAGACTACACAGAGACGGCACAGAGACGACACAGAGACGACACAGAGACGACGACACAGAGACGACATAGAGACGACACAGAGACGACACAGAGACGACACAGACACAGAGACGACTCTGTGTCGTCTCTGTTTTGTCTCTGTGTCGTCTCTGTGTCTGTGTCGTCTATATGTCATCTCTTTATCCTCTCTGTGTCGTCTCTGTGTCTGTGTCGTCTCTGTGTCGTCTCTGTGACACAGAGACGACACAGAGACGACACAGAGGCGACGACACAGAGACGACACAGAGACGACGACACAGAGACGACACAGAGACGACACAGAGACGACACAGAGACTAAATAGACACATATACTACACAGAGAGACGACACAGATCCCACAAATAGAAGACACAGAGACGTCACAGATATTAAAAATACACAAATCAGAGACGACATAGATACTGAGAAGAGATAACGCAGAGACTGCACAGACACAGAGACGACACAGAGACGAATCTGTGTCGTCTCAGTGTCATCTCTGTGTCGACACAGACACGACAAAGACAGACGACACAGATACTACACCTACACGACACAGAGACGACACAGAG
The DNA here is from genome assembly GCF_049724085.1 of Artemia sp. Qi Xiang Cuo. NCBI lineage: Eukaryota > Metazoa > Arthropoda > Branchiopoda > Anostraca > Artemiidae > Artemia > Artemia sp. Qi Xiang Cuo. The sequence goes on along the minus strand of NC_142798.1, from coordinate 825,690 downwards.
ACGACACAGAGACGACGACAAACAGACCACACAGAGACGACACAGAGACGACACAGACACAGAGACAACACAGAGACGACACAGAGACGACACAGACACAGAGACGACACAGACACGACTCTGTGTCGTCTCTGTGTCAACCCAGAGACGATCCAGAGAGACGACACAGAGACGACACAGACACAGAGACGACACAGAGACGTCTCTGTGTCGTCTCTGTGTCAACACAGAGACGACACAGAGAGACGACACAGAGACGACACAGAGACGACACAGAGACGACACAGAGACGGCACAGAGAAGACACAGAGACGACACCGAGCCGAAGACACAGAGACGACACAGAGACGACACAGAGACGAAACAAAGACGACACAGACACAGAGACGACTCTCTGTGTCGTCTTTGTTTCGTCTCTGTGTCGTCTCTGTGACACAGAGACGACACAGAGACGACACAGAGATGACACAGAGTCGACTCTGTTTAGTCTCTTTTTCAAAACAGAGACGACACAGAGAGACGACACTGAGACGAAACAGATAAGCCACAGAGACGAAAAGGAGATGACCCGGAGCTGATCCCGTGGTTCCCCAGAGACGACGACACACATAAAACCCAGAGACGAACCCGAGATGGAACAGAGACGACACAGACACAGAGACGACTCTCTGTGTCGTCTTTGTTTCGTCTCGTGTCGTCTCTGTGACACAGAAACGACACAGAGACGACACAGAGATGACACAGAGATGACACAGAGACGACACAGAGACGACACAGAGACGACGACACAGAGACGACACAGAGATGACACAGAGACAAGTCTGTGTCGTCTCTGTTTCAACAGAAAAACTACACATAGACACCAAAGAGAGAAGACACAGAGATGGTACAGAGAAGACATAGAGACGTCTCCGAGAACACACATAGAGGATACAGAGACGACGACACAGAGACGACGACAAAGAGACGACAAGGAGACGACCAATAGACGAAACAGAGACGACACAGACACAGAGACGACTCTCTGTGTCGTCTTTGTTTCGTCTCTGTGTCGTCTCTGTGACCCAGAAACGACACAGAGACGACACAGAGACGACACAGAGACGACACAGAGACGACACAGAGACGACACAGGCACAGATACGACACAGAGACGACACAGAGACGACACCGAGACGACAAAGAGACTACACAGAGACGTCACCGACACGACACAGACACAACAAAGACACGAAGACACAGAGACGACACAGAGACAACACAGAGAAGACACAGAGACGACTCTCTGTGTAGTCTCTGTATCGTCTCTGGGACACAGAGATCACACAGAGACTACCAAGACACATAGACGCCACAGATACGACTCTGTGTCGTCTCTGTGTCGTCTCTGTGTGAGACGACACAGAGACGACAAAGAAACGACACTGTGTCTCTGTGTCGTCTCTGACAAACCCGACTATACCCACCAAACCAGACTATACCCAGAGAGAGAGAGACTAAACCCAGACTATACACAGAGACGACGACACAGAGACGACACAGAGACAACACATAACCAGAGACTACACAGAGACGACACACACCCAGCCACTAAACAGAGACGACTATGTTTCGTCTCTTTGACGTAACTTTGTCGACAAAGAGACGACACAGAGAGACGACACAGAGACGACACAGAGACGACACAGAGACGACACATAGACGGCACAGAGACGACACATAGACTACTCAGAGCCTACACCGATACGACAAAGAGACGACAAAGACACAGAGACGACACAGAGACGACTCTCTGTGTCGTATCTGTGTCGTCTCTGTGACACCGAGACGACACAGACACCGAGAAGACACCGACACTACAATGACACGGCCCAGTGACGACACAGAGACGACACAGAGATGACACAGAGACGACACAGAGACGACGACACCGAGACGACACAGAGACGACACAGTTACAGAGACGACACAGAGACGACTCTCTGTGTCGTCTTTGTGACACAGAGACGACACAGACACAGAGACGACACAGAGACGACTGTGGGTCGACACTGGGTTTATACTGTTTCAAAACAGACACGACACAGAGATACGCCCCAGCGTCCAAACCGACACGCAAACGAGACGGCACAGAGACGGCAACGCGACGACACCGAGACCCCGACCCATAGACGACCAAGCGACGAAACCGCGACGACACCGAGACGACAACGAGACGACAACGACCCGGCGAGCCAGAGACGACCCACAGAAGACTCAGAGAGACGACACAGAGACGACACAGAGACGACACAGAGACAGAGACGACACAGAGACGACTCTGTGTCATCTCTGTGTCGTTTCTGTGTCGTCTCTGTGTCGTCTCTGTGACACAGAAACGACACAAAAACGACAGAGAGATGACACAGTGACGTCTCTGTGTCGTCTCTTTGTCGACATATATATTTCACAGAGAGACTAAGAATACACGAAACAGAGAAGGCAAATCCACTCAACATCTATGGACCATAGACTACAAAGGGACGACAACGAGACGACGACAAAGAGACGACACGGAGAAAACACAGAGACGACACAGAGACGACACAGACACAGAGACGACTCTCTGTGTCGTCTTTGTTTCGTCTCTGTGTCGTCTCTGTGACACAGAAACGACACAGAGACGACACAGAGATGACACAGAGATGACACAGAGACGACACAGAGACGACACAGAGACGACGACACAGAGACGACACAGAGATGACACAGAGACATGTCTGTGTCGTCTCTGTGTCCACAGAGATAAGACACAGAGATACGACAGAGAGACGACACAGACATCACACAGAGACGACACAGAGACCGCACGGATAAGACACACAGACGACACAGAGACGACGACACAGAGCCGACGACACAGAGATGACACAGAGACGACACAGAGACGAAACAGAGACGACACAGACACAGAGACGACTCTCTGTGTCGTCTTTGTTTCGTCTCTGTGTCGTCTCTGTGACACAGAGACGAAACAGACACGACAATACAGAGACGACACCGAGACGACACAGAGACGACACAGAGACGAACTACACACAGAGACGAAACAGAGACGACAAAGCGATGGACCAGAATCGGCCTCGAGTCGGCCCCGACACGGCACCGAGAAGACAACGAGCCGAAAACCAGACGACGACACAGACACGACACAGACACGACACAGAGAAGACACAGAGACGACTCTCTGTGTTGTCTCTGTGTCGTCTCTGTGACACAGAGACGACACAGAGACGACAAAGACACAGAGACGACACAGAGACGACTCTGTGTCGTCTCTGTGTCGTCTCTGTGTGAGACGACACAGAGACGACACAGAAACGACACTGTGTCTCTGTGTCGTCTCTGACAAACCAGACTATACCCACCAAACCAGACTATACCCAGAGAGATAGAGACTATACCCAGACTATACACAGAGACGACGACACAGAGACGACACCGACACGACACATACACCGCGACGACACTGAGACGACACACACCCCAAGACGACACAGAGCCTAATCTGTTTCGTCTCTGTGTCGTCTCAGTGTCGACACCGAGACCACACAGAGAGACGACACACAGCCGACACAGAGACCACACAGAGACAACACAGAGACGGCACAGAGACGACACAGAGACGGCACAGAGACGACACAGAGACGACCCAGAGACGACACAGACACATAGACGACACCGCGCCGACACTCTGTGTCTTCTCGGTGTCTTTGCTGTGACACCGAGACGACACAGACACAGAGACGACAACGAGACGATACAGTGAAGACAAAGATACGACACAGAGACGGCACAGAGACGACACAGAGACGACACAGAGACGACGACACAGAGACGACACAGTGACGACACAGTCACAGAGACGACACAGAGACGACTCTCTGTGTCGTCTTTGTGACACAGAGACGACACAGACACAGAGACGACACAGAGACGACTCTGTGTCATCTCTTTGTCTACTCATTGTCGCCCCCCCGACCACACACAGCGCCCACACACAGACGACCCACAGCAGACCACGAGACGGCCCAGAGACGACAAAGAGACGCCACCGAGATGCCGCCACAGCGGAGAACCAGAGACGACCACGAGCCGACAACGAGACGACACAGAGACGGCCAACCCTTGGCAAAGCGACAGAGACGACATAGAGACGACACAGAGAAGACGACACAGAGACGACACAGAGACGACACAGACACAGAGACGACACAGAGACGACTCTGTGTCATCTCTGTGTCGTTTCTGTGTCGTCTCGTGTCGTCTCTGTGTCGACACAGAGACGACACAGAGAGACGACACAGAGACGACACAGAGACGCCACAGAGACGAAAAAAACACGACAAAGACACACAGACGACACAGAGACGACTCTGAGTCGTCTCTGTGTCGACACAGAGACGACACAGAGAGACGATACAGAGAATACAGCTAGAAGACAAAGACACGACAAAGAGACGCCAACGCGCCGAAAAATCGAATACAACGAGAATACTAAAAATACACTAAACAGAGACGACTAAGTGCCGCAAACGACCCTACACAGACACAGAGACTTCTCAGACACAGAGACTACACCCAGAGACGACACCCAGACGGACCACAGCCTACACCGACCCAACAGAGACATTGTACCGAGAGGAAAGAGAGATGACGACACTGAGCGGACGCCGCGACTCCACAGACACTAAGACTACACACATATTAATCTGAGTCGTCTCAGTGTCGACACCGAGACCACCCAGAGAGACGACACAGAAACGACACAGAGACGGCACAGAGGCGACACAGAGACGACACAGAGCCGATGACACAGAGACGACACAGAGACTACACAGAGACGAAACATACACTACACAGACACATAGACGACACAGAGACGACACAGAGAGATTACCCAGAGACGACACAGAGTCCACACAGACACGACACCGAGACGACACCTAGACGACGACACAAAGACGACACAGAGACGACACAGAGACGACACAGACACAGAGACGACACAGAGACGAAACAGAGACGGACCAGAGACGACACAGAGATGACGACACAGAGACGACTCAGAGACGTCTCAGTGTCGTCTCTGTGTCGTCTCTGTATCGTCTCTGTGTCGTCTCTGTGTCGACACAGAGACGACACAGAGAGACGACACAGAGACGACACAGAGACTACACACAGACGGCACTGAGAGGACACACAGAGGAGACACAGAGTCGAGAAAGAGACGACACAGAGACGACACAGAGACGACACAGAGTCGTCACAGATACGACCCAGAGACGACACAGAGACGACGACACAGAGACAACACAGAGACGAAACAAAGACGACACAGACACAGAGACGACTCTCTGTGTCGTCTTTGTGTCGTCTCTGTGTCGTCTCTGTGACACAGAGACGGCACAGAGGTGGCACCAAGACAACACACATACGAAACAGAGACGACCCATAGACGACCCCTACACCGAGACGACTCAGAGAGACGACCCACACCCTACAACTAGAATACCAATAAAAGAAAATGAGAAGGCTCAGATAACAAAAAGACTAGTCAAAGACTCGACTACAAAGAGCCAAAACAGAGACGACACAGAGACGACTCTCTATGTCGTCTCTGTGACACAGAGACGACACAGAGAACAGACACAGAGACCACACATAGACGACACTGAGAAGACACAGACACGGCTCAGAGAAGACACAGACACGACACAGAGACGCAGACCCACAGATGACCCCGAGACGACACACAGACGACACAGACACGACAAAGACACAGAGACAACACGGAGACGACAAAGAGACGACACAGAGAGACGACTGAGATACGACAAAGAGACGACACCGAGACGAAACAGAGACGGCCCAGACACGACAAATATACGACAAAAAAGAGAAGACCCATAGATTACAAAGCGCTGACACAGACACCTAGCAGACACAGAGAGGACACAAAGACGACTCAGTGTCGTCTCTGTGTCGACACAGAGACGACACAGAGAGACGACACAAAGACGACACAGAGACTACACAGAGACGTCACAGAGACGTCACAGTCACGACACAGAGACGACAAAGATACGACGCCAAAGAGACGACACAGAGACGACACAAAGACGAAACAAATACGACACAGACACAGAGACGACTCTCTGTGTCGTCTTTGTTCGTCTCTGTGTCGTCTCTGTGACACAGAAACGACACACAGACGACACAGAGACGACACAGAGATGACACAGAGACGACTCTGTGTCGTCTCTTTGACAAAACAGAGAGGCCACAGAGCGAAGGCACAGAGACGACACACAGACCACCCAGAGAAGACACAGAGACGGAACAGAGACAACCCAGAGAAGACAACGATACGACAACCCCGAACCAACACCGAGCCGACACAGAGACGACACAGAGACGACACAGACACAGAGACGACTCTCTGTGTCGTCTCTGTTTCGTCTCTGTGTCGTCTCTGTGAAACAGAGAAGACACAGAGACGACACAGAGACGAAACAGAGATGCCACCGAGACGCAACAGACATGGCCCAGACACGACGACACAGAAACGACACAGAGATGACACAGAGACGTCTCTGTGTCGACTCTGTGTCGACACAGAGACGACACAGAGAGACTACACAGAGACGACACAGAGACAACACACAGATGACACAGAGACGACACAGAGACGACACAGAGACGACGACACAGAGACGACACAGAGACGACACAGAGACGACACAGAGACGACACAGACACAGAGACGACTCTCTGTGTCGTCTTTGTTTCGTCTCTGTGTCGTCTCTGTGACACAGAGACGACACAGAGATGACGACACAGAGACAACACACAGATGAAACAGAGACGAATAAGAGACGACATCGACACAGAGACGACACAGAGAGACTACACTGAGAATATACAAAGCCGGCAAATAGATGGCACATAGACGGCACAGAGACGGCCCCGAGAAGACAACTAGACGACGACCCAGAGACGACACCGACACAGAGACGACACAGAGACGACTCTCTGTGTTGTCTCTGTGTCGTCTCTGTGACACAGAGACGACACAGAGACGACAAAGACCCAGAGACGACACAGAGACGACACAGAGACGAAACAGAGACGGGACAGAGACGACACAGACACGACACAGAGACGACGACACAGAGACGACACAGAGACGACACAGAGACGACACAGAGACCACACAGAGACGACACAGAGACAACACAGAGACGGTACAGAGACGACACAGACACGACACAGAGACGACGACCCATAGCCGACACAGAGACGACACAGAGACGACACAGAGACCACACAGACACAGAGACGACACGGAGACGACACAGAGACGACACAGAGAGACGACACAGAGACGACACAGACGACGACACAGAGACGGCACAGAGACGACACATAGACGACACAGACACAGCGAAGACACGGAGACGACACAGAGACGACACAGAAAGACGACACATAGACGACACATAGATGACACAGAGACGGCACAGAGACGACACAGACACGACACAGAGACGACGACACAGAGACGACATAGAGATGACACAGAGACGACACAGAGACGACACAGACACAGAGACGACTCTGTGTCGTCTCTGTTTTGTCTCTGTGTCGTCTCTGTGTCTGTGTCGTCTATGTGTCATCTCTGTATCCTCTCTGTGTCGTCTCTGTGTCACAGAGACAACACATAGACGACACAGAGAGTCGTCTCTGTGTCGTCTCTGTGTCTGTGTCGTCTCTGTGTCGTCTCTGTGACACAGAGACGACACAGAGGCGACACAGAGACGACACAGAGGCGACGACACAGAGACGACACAGAGACGACGACAGAGAGACGACACAGAGACGACACAGAGACGACACAGAGACGACACACACACAGAGACGACACAGAGAGACGACACAGAGACGACACAGAGACGACACAGAGACGGCACAGAGACGAAACAGAGACGACACAGAGACTACACAAAGACGAAACAGAGACGACACAGAGACGACACAGACACAGAGACGACACAGAGACTATTCTGTGTCGTCTCTGTGTCGTCTCTGTGTCGACACAGACACGACAAAGACAGACGACACAGAGACGACACAGAGACGACACAGAGACGTCACAGAGAAGACAAAAAGACGACACAGAAACGACCACACAGAGACAACACAGAGACTACACAAAGACGACACAGACACAGAGATGACACACAGACTACACAGACACAGAGACGACACAGAGACGACTCTTTGTCGTCTCAGTGTCGACACAGTGACGACCCAGAGAGACGACACAGAGACGACACAGACACAGAACCTACACTGAGACGACTCATTGTTTTCTCTTTGTCGACCCAGCGATGACAAAGAGAGACGACACAACGACGACCCCGAGCCGACACAGAGACGACACAGAGACGGCTCAGACACGAAAAAGACACGACACCGAGACCAAGGCAATGATACGACAACGCGACGACACAGAGACGAAACAGAGACGACACAGACACAGAGACGACTCTCTGTGTCGTCTTTGTTTCGTCTCTGTGTCGTCTCTGTGACACAGAAACGACACAGAGACGACACAGACACGACACAGAGACGACACAGAGACGACTCTGTGTCGTCTCCCCGACAACACAGAGACGACACAGAGAGACGACACAGAGACGACACAGAGACGACACATAGACGGCACGGAGACGATAAAGAGACGACACAGAGACGAAGACACAGAGACGACACAGAGACGACACAGAGACGACACAAAGACGACACAGACACAGAGACGACTCTCTGTGTCGTCTTTGTTTCGTCTCTGTGTCGTCTCTGTGACACAGAAACGACACAGAGACGACACAGGGATGACACAGAGATGACACAGAGACGACACAGAGACGACACAGAGACGACGACACAGAGACGACACAGAGATGACACAGAGACATCTCTGTGTCGACTCTGTGTCAACAGAGAGACGACACAGAGAGACGACACAGAGACGACACAGAGACGACATCGAGACGACACAGAGATGACACAGAGAAGACCCAGAGACGACACAGAGACGACGACACAGAGACGACGACCCAGAGACGACACCGAGACGACACAGAGACGAAACAAAGACGACACAGACACAGAGACGACTCTCTGTGTCGTCTTTGTTTCGTCTCTGTGTCGTCTCTGTGACACAGAGACGACACAGAGACGACCCAGAGACAGCAGAGAGACGACACAGAGACAACCCAGAGACTACAAAGACACAGAGACTACACAGAGAGACGACACATAGACGACACAGAGACGAACAATAGACGGCACAGATACGACACATAGACGACACAGAGACGACGACACAGAGACGACACAGAGACAACAAAGAGAAGACACAGAGACGACTCTCTGTGTTGTCTCTGTTTCGTCTCTGTGACACAGAGACGACACAGGGACGACAAAGACACAGAGACGACACAGAGACGACTCTGTGTCGTCTCTGTGTCGTCTCTGTGTCGACACAGAGACGACACAGAGAGACGACACAGAGACGACACAGAGACGACACAGAGCCGACACAGACACGGTACAGAGACGACACAGAGACGACACAGAGACGACGACACAGATAAGAAAAAGAGACGACACATAGAAGAAACCTAGACGACCCCCATAAGGTAATGAGATTACACAGAGACAACACCGAGAATATGGAACCTAGATGAAAACGCGACTACCCAGAAACAGAAACAACAAAGAGATGACACCGAGACCACAGAAAGACGGCACAGAGACGATACAGAGATGACACAGAGACGACAAAGACCCGACAAAGATACTACACAGAGACAGAGACGACACGTAGACGACAAAGATACTAAACAGAAAGACGACAAAGAGAAGACACAGAGACGACACAGAGACGGCACTGAGAAGATACGGAGACGACACAGAGACGACGACACAGAGACGACAAAGAGATGACACAGAGACGACACAGAGACGACACAGACACAGAGACGACTCTGTGTCGTCTCTGTTTGTCTCTGTGTCGTCTCTGTGTCTGTGTCGTCTATGTGTCATCTCTGTATCCTCTCTGTGTCGTCTCTGTGTCACAGAGACAACACAGAGACGACACAGAGAGTCGTCTCTGTGTCGTCTCTGTGTCTGTGTCGTCTCTGTGTCGTCTCTGTGACACAGAGACGACACAGAGACGACACAGAGGCGACGACACAGAGACAGACACAGAGATGAAGACACAGAGACAAAACAAAGACGACACAGAGACGACACAAAGACGAAATAGACACAGAGACGACAAATAGAGACGACACATAGACTACACAGAGATTATACAGAGAAGGCACACAGACGACACATAGAAGGCACACAGACGACACACAGACGACACAGAGATGACACAGAGACGACACACACACAGAGACGACACAGAGACGACTCTGTGTCGTCTCAGTGTCAACTCTGTGTCGACACAGACACGACAAAGAAAGAAGACACAGAGACGCCACACAGACTACACTGAGACGACACAGAGACGACACCGAGACAACGACAAACAGACGACAAAGAGACGACACAGACACGACACAGACACCGAGACGACAAAGAGACGACACAGAGACCACAAAGACACACAGACCACACAGTGACGAATCTGTGTCGTCTCTGTGTCGACACAGAGACGACACAGAGAGACGACACAGAGACGACACAGACACAGAGACGACACAGAGACGACTCTGTGTCGTCTCTGTGTCAACACAGAGACGACACACAGAGACGACACAGAGACTACACAGAGAAGACACAGAGACGACACAGAGACGGCACAGAGACGACACAGAGACAGACACAGAGACTAAGAAACAGAGACGACACAGATACGACACAGAGACGAAACATAGACGACACAGACACAGAGACGACTCTCTGTGTCGTCTTTGTTTCGTCTCTCTGTCGTCTCTGTGACACAGAAACGACACAGAGACGACACAGAGACGACACAGAGATGACACAGAGACGACTCTGTTGAATAAAGTTAAACACACAGAGACGACACAGAGACGACGACACAGAGACGACACCGATACGACACAGACAAGCCAACGAGGCGAACCAGACACGGTAACGAGTACCCACCGAGACGACGACACCGCCAACACAAAGAGACGACACAGAGACGAAACAGAGACGACACAGACACAGAGACGACTCTCTGTGTCTTCTCTGTGTCGTCTCGGTGTCGTCTCTGTGACACAGAGACGACACAGAGACGACACAGAGATGACCCAGAGATGACACAGAGACGACACAGAGACGACACCGAGACGACGACACAGAGACGACACAGAGAAGACACAGAGACATCTCTGTGTCGTCTCTGTGTCGACACAGAGACGACACAGAGACACGACACAGAGACGACACAGAGACAACACAGAGAACACACAGAGACCGCACAGAGACTACACAGAGACCACACCCACACGAAGACACAGAGACGACGACAAAGAGACGACACAGAGACGACACAGAGACGACACAGAGACGACAGACACACAAAAGACACAGAGACGACACAGAGACGACACAGACACAGAGACGACACAGAGAAGACACTGAGACGACACAGACACAGAGACGACACAGAGACGACTCTGTGTCGTCTCTGTGTTGACAAAGAGACGACACAGAGAGACGACACAGAGACGACACACACACAGAGACGACACAGAGACGACTCTGTGACGTCTCTGTGTCGACACAAATATGACACAGAGAGAAAACACCGAGACGACCCAGAGACGAAAATGGGACTACACAGAGACGGATCAGATACGACACATAGATCACCAATAGAAGACGACAAAGATACGAAACCGAAACGACACAGAGACGAAAAAAAGACGACACAGACACAGAGACGACTCTCTGTGTCGTCTTTGTTTCGTCTCTGTGTCGTCTCTGTGACACAGAAACGACACAGAGACGACACAGAGACGACACAGAGATGACACAGAGACGACTCTGTGTCGTCTCTTTGTCGACACAGATACGACACAGAGACGACACAGAGACGACACCAAGACGACCCAGAAATGACCCAGGGAAGGCACAGAGAGGACCCCGAGAAGACCACAAAGAGACGAACCAGAGAACACACAGAGACGACCCAGAGACGACACAGACACAGAGACGACAAAGAGACAAAACAGAAACAGAGACGACACAGAGAGAAGACACAGAGACGACACATAGACGACAAAAAGAAGACACAGAGACGGCACAGAGACTACACAGAGACGACACAGAGATGACGACAAAGAGACGACACAGAGACAACAAAGAGAAGACACAGAGACGACTCTCTGTGTTGTCTCTGTTTCGTCTCTGTGACACAGAGACGACACAGGGACGACAAAGACACAGAGACGACACAGAGACGACTCTGTGTCGTCTCTGTGTCGTCTCTGTGTCGACACAGAGACGACACAGAGAGACGACACAGAGACGACACAGAGACGACACAGAGCCGAAACAGAGACGGTACAGAGACGACACAGACACGACACAGAGACGACGACACAGAGACGACACAGATACGACACAGACACGACACAGAGACGACACAGACACGGTACAGAGAAGAAACACAGACGACACACAGACGACGACACAGAGACGACACCGAGACGACACAGAGACGACACAGAAACACAGACGACACGGAGACGACACAGAGACGACACAGAAAGACGACACAGAGACGATACAGAGACGACACAGAGACGTCACAGAGACGACACAGAGACGACACAGACACAGAGACGACACGGACACGACACAGATACTACACATAGAGACGACACAGAGACGACACAGAGACGACACATAGACGGCACAGAGACGACACAGAGACGACACAGAGACGACGACACAGAGACGACACAGAGATGACACAGAGACGACACAGAGACGACACAGACACAGAGACGACTCTGTGTCGTCTCTGTTTTGTCTCTGTGTCGTCTCTGTGTCTGTGTCGTCTATGTGTCATCTCTGTATCCTCTCTGTGTCGTCTCTGTGTCACAAAGACAACACAGAGACGACACAGAGAGTCGTCTCTGTGTCGTCTCTGTGTCTGTGTCGTCTCTGTGTCGTCTCTGTGACACAGAGACGGCACAGAGACGACACAGAGGCGACGACACAGAGACGAAGACACAGCCACGACACAGACACTGAAAAGAGACGACACAGAGAGGAAATAGACCCTTTGAATACACAGAGAGATGACACAGCGATGACACATACACACAACAGAGACGGAACAGAGAACGACCAGAGACGAAACAGACACGACACAGAGAACACACAGAGATGACACAGACACGACACAGACACAGAGATGACACAGAGACGAATCTGTGTCGTCTCAGTGTCATCTCTGTGTCGACACAGACACGACAAAGACAGACGACACAGAGACGACACAGAGACGACACATAGACGACACAGAGACGACACAGAGACGACGACACAGAGACGAAAAAAACACGACACAGACACAGAGACCACACAGAGACGACACCGAGACTACAAAGACACAGCGACGACACAGCGACGACTCTGTGTCGTCTCTGTGTCGACACAGAGACGACACAGAGAGATGACACAGAGACGACACAGACACCGAACCGACACAGAGACGTCTCTGTGTCGTCTCTGTGTCAACACCGAGACGACACAGAGAGACGACACAGAGACGACACAGAGACCACACACAGACGACACAGAGACGCCACAGAGACGACAAACAGACGACACAGAGACGAAGACAAACAGACGACACAGAGACGACACAGAGACGAAACAAAGACGACACAGACACAGAGACGACTCTCTGTGTCGTCTTTGTTTCGTCTCTCTGTCGTCTCTGTGACACAGAAACGACACAGAGCCGACACAGAGACGACACAGAGACGACACAGTGTCGTCTCTGTGGCATCACTGGGACAACCCAGACCCGCCACATAGAGACGCCAGAGAGCAGACACATAGCTGACACAGAGACGCCTCTGAGACGGCACGGCGACGATAAAGAGACTAATCAGAGACGACGACACAGAGACGACGCAGAGACGACACAGAGACGAAACAGAGACGACACAGACACAGAGACGACTCTCTGTGTCGTCTTTGTTTCGTCTCTGTGTCGTCTCTGTGACACAGAAACGACACAGAGACGACACAGAGAAGACACAGAGATGACACAGAGACGACACAGAGACGACACAGAGACGACGACACAGAGACGACACAGAGATGACACAGAGACATCTCTGTGTCGTCTCTGTGTCAACAGAGAGACGACACAGAGAGAAGACACAGAGACGACACAGACACAACAAAGAGACGACACAGAGACGGCACAGAGACAAATCAGAGACGACAAAGACACGACGACTCCTAGTCGACACAGACACAGAGACGACACAGAGACGACACAGAGACCACACAAAGACGACACAGACACAGAGACGACTCTCTGTGTCGTCTTTGTTTCGTCTCTGTGTCGTCTCTGTGACACAGAGACGACACAGAGACGACACAGAGACGACACAGAGACGAAACCGAGAGGACCCCAAGACGACACAGACACCGAGACGACACAGAGAGACGACACAGAGACGACACAGAGACTAACAAGAGACGAAACAGAGACGGCACAGAGACGACACAGAGACGACACAGACACGACTAAACAGAGACGACACAGAGACAACACAGAGAAGACACAGAGACGACTCTCTGTGTTGTCTCTGTGTCGTCTCTGTGACACAGAGACGACACAGAGACGACAAAGACACAGAGACGACACAGAGACGACTCTGTGTCGTCTCTGTGTCGTCTCTGTGTGAGACGACACAGAGACGACAAAGAAACGACACTGTGTCTCTGTGTCGTCTCTGACAAACCAGACTATACCCACCAAACCAGACTATACCCAGAGAGATAGAGACTATACCCAGACTATACACAGAGACGACGACACAGAGACGACACAGAGACGACACAGACACAGAGACGACACACTGACGACACAGACACAGAGACGACACAGAGACGACTCTGTTTATTCTCTTTGACGTCTGTTGGTCGACCCTGTTACGACACAGAGAGACGACACACAGACCAAACAGAGACGACACAGAGACGACACACACACGACACAGAGACGACAAAGACACGACACAGAGACGACACATAGAAGACACCGACACGACACAGACACAGAGACGACACAGAGAGGACACACTGTGGCATCAATGTCACGTCACTTTGACACCGACGCGCCCCAGACACCGAACCGCCACCGATACGCCCCAGAGACGACAAAGAGACCGCAGAGAGACGGCACAGAGACGACACAGAGACGATACAGAGACGACGACACAGAGACGGCACAGAGACGACACAGTCACAGAGACGACACAGAGACGACTCTCTGTGTCGTCTTTGTGACACAGAGACGACACAGACACAGAGACGACATAGAGACGACTCAGTGTCGTCTCAGGTTATTCACTGTGTCTAAACAGAGCCTCCACACAGATACGCTACACAGACGACACACACAAGACACACACATCGCAACGACCCCACACAAACACGCCACCCAGACTACACAGAGACGAAACAGACACGACACAGACACCGCGCCGACACAGAGACGACACAGAGAAGACGACACAGAGACGACACAGACACAGAGACGACACAGAGACGACTCTGTGTCATCTCTGTGTCGTCTCTGTGTCGTCTCTGTGTCGTGTCTGTGTAGACACAGAGACGACACAGAGAGACGACACAGAGACGACACAGAGACGACACAGAGACGACACAGAGACGGCTCAGAGACGACCCAGAGATGACACAGAGACGACACAGAGACGACACAAAGATGACACCGAGACGACACTGACACAGAGACGACACAGAGACGACTCTGTGTCGTCACAGTGTCGACAAAGAGAAGACAAAGAGACTACACAGAGACGACACAGAGACAACACAGAGACGGCACAGAGACGACACAGAGACGACACAGAGACGACGACACAGAGACGACAAAGAGACGACACAGAGAGGAAAAACACACGACACAGAGACGACAAAGAGACGGCACAGAGACGACACAGAGTTGACATAGACACGACGACACATAGAATAAAAATATACTCCAACGACACTTAGCATACTCGGATAAGACACAGACAACCAGACGACACAGAGATATGACACAGAGACGACACAGAGACGACACAGACACGGCACAGAGACGGCACAGAGACGACACAGAGACGACTGCACAGAGACGACACCGAGACGACGACACAGAGACGGCACAGAGACGACACAGTCACAGAGACGACACAGAGACGACTCTCTGTGTCTTCTCTGTGACACAGAGACGACACCGACACAGAGACGACACACAGACGTCTCTGTGTCGTCTCTGTTGCGACACAGAAACGACACAGAGAATACAACCAGAGACGACACACACGCGACCCACGGACGACACATACCTGACACCGAGCCGCAGACACCGAGACGACACCGCGACTACACAGAGACGACACAGAGATGACACCGACACACAGAAGACACTTAGACAACACAGACACGGAACCGAACAAGAGTCGCCACAGAGAAGACGCCACTGAGACGACACCGAGACGACACAGACCCCGAGATGACACAGAGACGACTCTGTGTCATCTCTGTGTCGTCTCTGTGTCGTCTCTGTGTCGACACAGAGACGACACAGAGAGACGACACAGAGAAGACACAGAGACGACACAGAGACGGCACAGAGACGGCACAGAGATGACACAGAGACCACAAACAGACGACACAGAGACGACTCAGACACGGAAACGACACAGATACGACACAGAGACGACTCTTTGTCGTCTCTGTGTCGTCTCTGTGTCGACACAGAGACGACACAGAGACAACACAGAGACGACACAGAGACGACACAGAGACGGCACAGAGACGACACAGAGACGACACAGAGACGAAGAAACCGAGACGACACAGAGACGCCACAGAGACGAAAAAGAGACGACACAGAGACGACAAAGAGACGGCACAGAGACGACACAATGATGACACAGAGACGACGACACAGAGACGACACAGAGACGACACAGAGACGACACAGAGCCACAGCCGACACAGACAAAGACACGACACAGAGACTACACTGTGACGTCTCTGAGTCGTCTCAGTGACGACACAGAGACGACACAGAGACGACACAGAGACGACACAGAGACGACACAGAGACGACACAGAGACGGCACAGAGACGACACAGAGACGATGACCCCGACACGACACGGCCACTGCACAGAGACGACACAGAGACGACCCAGACACAGAGACGACACAGATACGACTCTGTGTCATCTCTGTGTCGACACAGAGACGACACAGAGAGACGACACAGAGATGACACAGAGACGGCACAGAGACGAAACAGAGACGACACAGAGACGACACAGACACAGAGACGACACAGAGATGACTCTCTGTGTCTTCTCTGTGTCTTCTCTTTGTCGTCTCTGTGACACAGAGACGACCACATAGACGACACAGAGACGACACAGAGACGGCACAGAGATGACACAGAGACGACACAGAGGCGACAACACAGAGACGACTCTCTGTGTCGTCTCTGTGTCGTCTCTTTGTCGTCTCTGTGACACAGAGACGACATAGAGAAGACACAGAGACGACACAGAGACGGCACAGAGACGACACAGAGACGACACAGAGACGATTACCCAGAGACTACACATAGACTACCACGAGACTCCACAGACACAGAGACGACACAGAGAGACGACACAAAGACGACACCGAGACTACAACGAGATGGCACAGAGACGACACAGAGACGACGACACAGAGACGGCACAGAGACGACACAGTCACAGAGACGACACAGAGACGACTCTCTGTGTCGTCTTTGTGACACAGAGACGACACAGACACAGAGACGACACAGAGACAACTCTGTGTCGTCTCTGTGTCGTCTCTGTGTCGACACAGAGACGACACAGAGACGACGACACAGAGACGACACACACATGACACCGAGACGGCACAGAGAAGGCAACGCGACCCACCCGACACCTAGCCACAGCGCCCAAACATCGCCGTCACCGAGACAACACACAGACATAACAGAAACAGAGATGACGCAGAGACGACAAAGAGACTGATACTAGACGACACAGAAATTATACCGACACTACACAGACACAAAATAGACACAGAGACGACACAGACACGACAAAGACACAGAAACGACACCGAAAAGACACAGAGTCTTCGCAGTGAGGGCTCATGGTCGACACAGAGACGACACAGAGACGACGACACAGAGACGGCACAGAGACGACACAGTCACAGAGACGACTCTCTGTGTCGTCTTTGTGACACAGAGACGACACAGACACAGAGACGACACAGAGACGACTCTGTGTCGTCGCTGTGTCGACACAGAGACGACACAGAGAGACCACACAGAGACCCCCCAGAGACGACCCAGAGAAGGCACAGAGACGCAACAGCGACACCCACCCGACGCAGACCACTCGCAGCCCACGTCATGACACATCCAGGCCACTGCGCGGCCACAGGCACATTGAATACAACGACACGACTCAGAGACGACACAGAGACGACTCAGAGACCGAGACGACACACAGACGACACAGAGACGACACAGAGACGACACAGACATAGAGACGACACAGAGACGACTCTGTGTCATCTCTGTGTCGTCTCTGTGTCGACACCGAGACGACACAGAGAGACGACACAGAGACGACACAGAGACGACACAGAGACGACACAGAGACGGCACAGAGATGACACAGAGATGACACAGAGACGACACAGAGACGACACAGAGACGACACAGACACAGAGACGACACAGAGACGACACAAAGATGACACAGACACAGAGACGACACAGAGACGACTCTGTGTCGTCTCTGTGTCGTCTCTGTGTCGACACAGAGACGACACAGAGAGACGACACAGAGACGACACAGAGACGACACAGAGACGGCACAGAGACGACACAGAGACGACACAGAGACGACGACCCAGAGACGACACAGAGAAGACACAGAGACGAAAAAGAGACGACACAGAGACGACACAGAGACGGCACAGAGACGACACAGAGACGAGACAGAGACGACGAAACAGAGACAACACAGAGACGACACATAGATGACACAAACACAGAGACGACACACAGACGACACAGCCCCACAGAAGACACAGAGACGACTCTGTGTCGTCTCTGTGTCGTCTCTGTGTCGACACAGAGACGACGCAGAGAGACGACACAGAGATGACACCGAAACGACACAGAGACGACACAGAGACGGCACAGAGACGACACAGAGACGCCCCAGAGACGACGACACAGAGACGACAAAGGAACGACACAGACACAGAGACGACACACAGAGGAAACAGAAACAGAGAATACACAGAGATGACACAGAGATGGCACCTATACGACACCGATACGACACCGAGACGACGACACAGCGACTGCACAGACACCAAGACGAAAAAGAGCCGACTATCTGTTTCGTCTCTGTGTCGTCTCTGTGACACATAGAAGAAACATAGATGACACAGAGATGAATCAGATATGACAAAGAGATGACACCGAGACGACACAAAGACGACGACACAGAGAAGACACAGAGACGACACTCTGTGTCGTATCTTTGTCCTCTCTGTGACAAAGAGACGACACAGTGACGACACAGAGACGACACAGAGACGACACAGAGACGACACAGAGACAACACAGAGGCGACGACACAGACACGACACAGAGACGACACAGACACAGAGACGACACAGAGAGACGACACAGAGACGAGACAGAGTTGGCACAGAGACGACACAGAGACGACACAGAGATGACGACACGGAGACGATACAGAGACGACACAGAGACGACACAGAGACTTCACAGACACAGATACTGCTCAGAGACGACACAGAGACGACACAGAGATGACACAGAGACGGCACAGAGAAGACACAGAGACGACACAGAGACGACGACACAGAGACGACACAGAGACGACTCTCTGTGTCGTCTCTTTGTCTTCTATGTGACACAGAGATGACACAGACACGACACATAGACGACACAGAGACGACACAGAGACGGCACAGAGAAGACACCGAGACAACACAGAGACGACGACACCGACACGACACAGAGACGACATAGACACAGAGACGACACAGAGATACCACAAATAGACGAGACAGAGATGGCACACAGACGGCAAAGAGACTACAAAGAGTCCACACAGAGACGACACAGACACGAAACAGACACGACACAGAGACGACGACACAGATACGACACAGAGACGACACAGAGATGACACAGAAACAACGACACAGAGAGACACAGACATATCGCTTACACTGAGCTGGCCCCGATAAGACCACGAGCCCACACCGCCCCGAAGCAAAAGCGCCGCCCACGAGACGACCCCGCGACGAAAACGAGCCGAAAAACCCACCGCGCCGCCCAAGCGACGAAAACGACACGACACAGAGACAGAGCAGACACCGATACGACACAGAGACGGCACAAAGACGACACAGAGACAGAGATGACACAGAGACGACTCTGTGTCATCTCTGTGTCGTCTCTGTGTCGACACAGAGACGACACAGAGAGACGACACAGAGAAGACACAGAGACGACACAGAGACGACATAGAGACGGCACAGAGATGACACAGAGACGACACAGAGACGACACAGAGACGACAAAGAGACGACAAAGACACAGAGACGACACAGAGACGACACAAAGATGACACAGACACAGAAACGAGACAGAGACGACTCTGTGTCGTCTCTGTGTCGTCTCTGTGTCGACACAGAGACGACACAGAGAGACGACACAGAGACGACACAGAGACGACACAGAGACGGCACAGAGACGACACAGAGACGACACAGAGACGACGACACAGAGACGACACAGAGACGACACAGAGACGAAAAAGAGACGACACAAAGACGACAAAGAGACGGCACAGAGACGAGACAGAGACGAGACAGAGACGACGACACAGAGACGACACAGAGACGACACAGACACAGAGACGACACAGAGACGACACAGACACAGAGACGACACAGTGATGACTCAGTGTCGTCTTTGTGTCGTCTCTGTGTCGACACAGAGACGACACAGAGAGACGACACTGAGATGACACAGAGACGACACAGACACGAAACAAACATGGCACATAGACTAAAAATCGACTAAATATACACGACAAAGACACCCAGACGCCAAGGAGATACCCACGACACTCCTAAGAATACGAGACGAAACAGACACACAGCCGAGACCGAGACAACACAGAGACGACACAAATACGACTCAGAGAAGCCAAACAGACGACACCGATACGACCCCGCCACAGAGACGCCACAGAGACGACTCTCTGTGTCGTCTCTGTGTCGTCTCTTTGTCGTCTCTGTGACACAGAGACGACACAGAGACGACACAGAGACGACACAGAGACGGCACAGAGAAGACACAGAGACGACACAGAGACGACGACACAGAGACGACACAGAGACGACTCTCTGTGTCGTCTCTTTGTCGTCTCTGTGACACCGAGACGACACACAGATGACACAGAGACGACACAGAGACGACACAGAGACGGCACAGAGAAGTCACAGAGACAACACAGAGGCGACGACACAGACACGACACAGAGACGACACAGACACAGAGACGACACAGAGAGACGACACAGAGACGAGACAGAGACGGCACAGAGACGACACAGAGACGACACAGAGATGACCACACGGAGACGATACAGAGACGACATCGAAACTACCACGAGACGACTTATACACATAGACGACACTTATACGGCAAAGGTTTGTATCCGAGAAGACTCAGAGATGGATCTGAGACGACACAGAGACGAAACAGAGACGAAGACACCGAGACAACACAGAAACGACTCTCTTTGTCGTCTCTTTGTCGTCTCTGTGACACAGAGACGACACAGAGACGAGACAGAGACGGCACAGAGACGACACACAGACGACACAGAGACGATACAGAGACGACACTGAGGCGACGACACAGAAACGACACAGAGACGACACAGACACAGAGACGACACAGAGAGACGACACAGAGACGACACAGAGACGGCACAGAGACGAAACAGAGACGAATCAGAGACGACGACACAGAGACGACACATAGAAGACCCAGCGCCTACAACGTTATGACACAGAAACAGAGATAACACATACATGTCACAAAGACAACAAGGAGACGCCACAGAGACGGAATAGAGATGGCCCAGAGACAGCGGCCGAGACGAAAAAAAAGAGAAGAAACCGACATGACACTCTGTTTCTTCTCTGTGTCGTCTCTGTGACACAGAGACGACACAGAGACGACACAGATACGACACAGAGACGACACAGAGATGAAACAGAGACAACACAGAGGCGACGACACAGAGACGACACAGAGACGACACAGACCCAGAGACGACACAGAGACGACACAGAGATGAGACAGAGACGGCACAGAGACGAAACAGTGACGACACAGAGACAACACAGAGACGAAACAGAGAGGAAACAGAGAAGGCACAGAGACGACGACACAGAGACGACACAGAAACAAAGACGACACAGAGACGACTCTGTGTCGTCTCTGTGTCGTCTCTGTGGCGACACCGAGACGACACAGAGAGACGACACAGAGACGACACAGAGACGACACAGAGACGACACAGATACGGCCCCGACACGACACACACACGACACCGAGCCGACGACACAGAGACTACACCGCCACACAAACGACCCCGAGACGACTCCGAGACGACCCCGAGACAACACAGAGACGGCACAGAGACGACACAGAGACGACAAAAAGACGACCACACAGAGAAGACACAGAGAAGACACCGACACGGAACAGAGACATAAACTAGACGACACAGATCCAACGACCCAGAGACGACAGAGAGAAGACACAGAGACTACACAGACACAGAGACAACACAGAGACGACACAGACACAGAGACTACACAGAGACGACTCTTTGTCTTCTTTTTGTCTAAACATCCACGACACATAGAGACGACACAGAGACGACACATAGAAAGCACAGAGACGACACAGAGACGGCACAGAGACGACACAGAAACGACACAGAGACGACGACACAGAGACGACACAGAGACGACACTGAGACGAGACAGAGACGACACAGACACAGAGACGACACAGAGACGACACAGAGACGACGACACAGAGACGACAAAGAGACGACGACACAGAGACGACGACACAGAGACGACACAGACACAGAGACGACACACAGACGACACAGAGACGGCACAGAGACAACGACACGGAGACGACACAGAGAGGACACAGAGACGACACAGAGACGACACAGAGACGACACAGACACAGAGACGACACATAGACGACACAGGGACGACAAAGACACAGAGACGACTCTGTGTCGTCTCTGTGTCGACACAGAGACGACACAGAGACGACACAGAGATGACACAGAGACGACAAAGACACAGAGACTAAAAAGAGACGACACAGACACAGAGACGACACAGAGAGACGACACAGAGATGACACAGAGACAACACAGAGACGACACAGAGACGACCCCGACACGACGATCCAGAAACGACCCAGAGACGACCCAGAGAAGACACAGAGACGACACAGAAACCCAGACGACACATAGTCGACACAGAGAAGACACAGAGACGGCACAGAGATTACACACACACAGAGACGACACATAGACGACTCTGTGCCGTCTCTGTGTCGTCTCTGTGTAAACACAGAGACGACACAGAGAGACGACACAGAGACGACACAGACACAGAGACGACACATAGACGACTCTGTGTCGTCTCTGTGTCGTCTCTGTATCGACACAGAGACGACACAGAGAGACGACACAGAGACGACACAGAGACGACACAGAGACGCCACAGAGATTACACAGAGACGACACAGAGACGACGACACGGAGATGATACAGAGACGATAAAGCGGCGACGACACAGAGACGACACAAAGACGACACAGAGACGACACAGAGAAGACACAGAGACGACACAGACACGACACAGAGACGCCACAGAGCCGACACAGAGACGACACAGAGACGACGACATAGAGACGACATAGTGACGACACAGAGCTGACACAGACACATACACGACACAGAGACGACACGGGTGCGACTCTGTGTCGAGACTGTGGCGACACCGATGCGACACACCCATAAGACAACGCGCCGCCCCCCATACGACCCCCAGCCGGCACAAATACGGAACACAGCCGACAAAGACACGAATAAACAGATACGACACAGAGACGACACAGAGATGACTCCGACACAGAGACGACACAGAGAGACGACACAGAGACGACACAGACACTACACAGTCACGACACCGAGACCGCTCATCTTATACACAGAGACGACTCATAGACTACGACAAAGCGACGACACAGAGACTACACAGACACAGAGACTACACAGAGACGACGACACAGAGACAACACAGAGACGACATAGAGACGACACAGAGACGGCAAAGAGAGACGACACAGAGACGGCACAGAGACGACACATAGACGACACCGAGAGATCACACATACACGACACAGAGACGACAAAGAGATGACACAGAGACGACAAAAAGACGGCAAAGAGAAGACACAGAGACGACGACACAGAGACGACACAGAGACGACACAGACACAGAGAAGACACAGAGACAGAGACGACACAGAGACGACACAGAGACGGCATATAGACGACAGAGAGACGACACAGAGACGACGACACAGAGACGACACAGAGACGACACAGACACAGAGACGACACAGAGAGACGACACAGAGACTACACAGATACGACACAGAGACTACACAGAGATGACACAGAGACGACACAGAGACGACACAGAGACGAAACAGCTACGAAACAGAGAGAAGAAAAACACTCGACACCTACCCGACACAGAGCCGACCCAGTGACGGCACAGCCAAGCACCCCCCCCGCCAACTAGACGATTACACCGAGACGACCTAGAGCCCATCCCGAAACCAAGACGACACAGAGACGACTCTGTGTCGTCTCTGTGTCGTCTCTGTGTCGACACAGAGACGACACAGAGAGACGACACATAAACGACACAGAGACGACACACATATGACACTGAGACGGCACAGAGACGACACAGAGAAGACACAGAGACGACGACACAGAGATGACACAGAGACGACACAGACACAGAGCCGACACAGAGACGACTCTCTGTGTCGTCTTTGTGTCGTCTCTGTGACTCAGAGACGACACAGAGACGACACAGAGACGACTCTGTGTCGTCTCTGTGTCGACACAGAGACGACACAGAGAGACGACACAGAGACGTATCAGAGACGACACAGAGACGACACAGAGACGCCACAGAGACGACAACCCAGAAAAGACACAGAGACGACACGGACCCAGAGACAACACAGACACGACACAGAGACTACACAGACACACATACGACACAGAGAGACGACACAGACACGACACAGAGACGACACAGAGACGCCCCAGAGACGACACAGAGACGACACAGAGATGACACAGAGACGACACAGAGACGACACAGAGAGACGACAAAGAGACGACACAGAGACGAAACAAAGACGGCACAGAGAAGGCACAGAGAAGACACAGCGACGACAGAGAGACGACAAAACCGAGACGACACAGAGACGACACAGACACAGAGACGACACAGACACAGAGACGACACAGACACAGAGACGACACAGAGACGACTCTGTGTCGTCTCTGTGTCGTCTCTGTGGCGACACAGAGACGACACAGAGAGACGACACAGAGACGGCACAGAGACGACACAGAGATGACACAGAGACGGCAAAGAGACGTCACAGAGACGACACAGAGACGACGACACAGAGATGACACAGAGACGACACAGACACAGAGACGACACAGAGACGACTCTCTGTGTCGTCTTTGTGTCGTCTCTGTGACACCGAGACGACACAGAGACGACACAGAGACGACTCTGAGTCGTCTCTGTGTCGTGTCTGTGTCGACACAGAGACGACACAGAGAGACGACACAGAGACGTATTAGAGACGACACAGAGACGGCACAGAGACGACACAGAGACGACGACAAAGAGACGACACAGACGCAGAGACGACAAATAGACGACAACGAGACGCCACAGAGACGACACAGAGACGACACAGAGACGACACAGAGACGACACAGAGACGACGACAACGAGACGACACAGAGACGACGACTCAGAGACGACACAGAGACGACACAGAGACGACACAGAGACGACACTAACACAGAGACGACACAGAGACGACTCTCTGTGTCATCTTTGTGACACAGAGACGACACAGACACAGAGACGACACAGACACAGAGACGACACAGAGACGACTCTGTGTCGTCTCTGTGTCGTCTCTGTGTCGTATCTGTGTCGACACAGATACGACACAGTGAGACGACACAGAGGCGAAACATAGACGACACCGAGACGCAAAATATAAGGCGCAGAGACGACACAGAGACGACGACACAGAGACGACACATACACACAAACGAAAGCCTCATGACACCAAGATGACACAGACACAGCGACGACACCTTGACGCCACAGAGACGACACAGAGACGACACAGACACAGAAACGACACACAGATGACTCTGTGTCGTCTCTGTGTCGTCTCTGTGTCGTCGTCTCTGTGTCGTCTCTGTGCCGTCGTCTCTGTGTCATCTCTATGTCGTCTCTGTGCCGTCTCTCTGTGTCGTCTCTGTGTCTGTGTTGTCTCTGTGTCGTCTCTGTGTCTGTGTCGTCTCTGTGTCATCTCTGTGTCGTCTCTGTGCCGTCTCGCTGTGTCGTCTCTCTGTCGACACAGACACGACACAGAGACTACACAGACACACATATGACACAGAGACACGACACAGTGACCACACAGACACGACACAGAGACGACACAGAGACGGCAAATAGACGACACAGACACGACACATAGACGACGACACAGAGACGACACAGAGACGACAACACAGAGATGACACAGAGACGGCAAAGAGACGCCACAGAGACGACACAGAGACGACGACACATAGACGACCCAGAGCCGACACAGACACCGAGACAACACAGAGACGACTCTGTGTGGTCTGTGTGTCGTCTCTGTGACACAGAGACGACACAGAGACGACACAGAGACGACTCTGTGTCGTCTCTGTGTCGTCTCTGTGTCGACACAGAGACGACACAGAGAGACGACACAGAGACGTATTAGAGACGACACAGAGACGGCACAGAGACGACACAGAGACGACGACACAGAGACGACACAGACGCAGAGACGACACACAGACGACACCAAGACTGCACAGAGACGGCACAGAGACGACACAGAGACGACACATAGACGACGACAAAGAGACCCCACCGAGACGACACAGAGACGAAACAGAGACGACACAGAGACAGAGACGACACAGCGACGACTCTCTGTGTCGTCTGTGTGACACAGAGACGACACAGAGACGACACAGAAACAGAGACGACACAGACACAGAGACGACACAGACACAGAGACGACAAAGAGACGACTCAGTGTCGTCTATGTGTCGTCTCTGTATCGTCTCTGTGTCGACACAGAGACGACACACAGAGACGACACACCGACGACCCAGATACATCACAGAGAATGCACTGACACTAAACAGAGACCACGACAAAGCGACGACACCGACAAGACACAGAAACATATACTACACAGAGACGACACAGACGCCGATACGACACAGAGACGACAAAGGGACGACACAGAGACGACACAGACACATATACGAGACAGAGACGACTCTGTGTCGTCACTGTGTCGTCTCTGTGTCGTCTCTGTGTCGTCGTCTCTGTGTCGTCTCTGTGCCGTCTCTGTGTCGTCTCTGTGTCGTCTCTGTGTCTGTGTCGTCTCTGTGTCGTCTCTGTGTCTGTGTCGTCTCTGTGTCGTCTCTGTGTCGTCTCGCTGTGTCGTCTCTCTGTCGACACAGAGAAGACACAGAGACGACACAGAAACACAGACGACACAGAGACACGACACAGAGACGACACAGACACGACACAGAGAAGACACCGAGACGGCACACACACCACACAGAGACGACACAGAGACGAAGACACAGAGACGACACATAGACGACACAGAGACGACAAAGACACGAAACAGAGAGACGACACAGAGACGACACAGAGACGACAGAGAGACGACAGAGAGACAGCACAGAGACGACACAGAGACGACACAGAGACGACTAAACCGAGAATACACAGAGACGACACAGATACTACAAATACACCTATACTAAACAGCGAGACGACCCAGAGACGACAAATAGACGACAAAGAGCCGGCTCATATACGGTAAAGTGACGAATACCACTCAACTACAACTAGACTACAACGAGAATTAAAAGACATTGCAAAAACAAGACCCCGACATGACACAGATACTACACAGACACAGAGACGACACATAGACGACACAGAGCGACGACACAGAGACGGCACCGAGACGACACAGATACGACACAGATACGACACAGGGCCGACACAGAGACGACACAGAGACGACGATACAGAGACGACACAGAGACGACACAGACACCGAGACGACACAGACACAGAGACGACACTGAGACGACACAGAGACGGCACAGAGACGACACAGAGACGACACAGAGACGACGACACAGAGACGACACAGAGACGACACAGACACAGAGACGACACAGAGACGACTGTCTGTGTCGTCTTTGTGTCGTCTCTGTGTCGTCTCTGTGTCGACACAGAGACGACACAGAGAGACGACACCGAGACGACACAGAGACGAAACAGAGACGGCACAGAGACGACGCAGAGACGACGAAACAGAGACGACACAGACACAGAGACGACACAGAGACGACACAGGGACGGCACAGAGACGACAAAGAGACGACACCGACACGACGACAAAAAGTCGACACCGAGACGACGACACGGAGACGACACAGAGACGACACTCAGACGACACAGAGACGACACAAACACAGAGACGACACAGAGACGACTCTCTGTGTCGTCTCTGTGACACAGAGACGACACAGACACAGAGACGACACAGACACAGAGACGACACAGAGACGACTCTGTGTCGTCTCTGTGTCGTCTCTGTGTCGTCTCTATGTCGACACAGAGACGGCACAGAGAGACAAAACAGATACTACACAGAGACGTCATAGAGACAATACCGAGACGACACCGGGACGCCGACGCCGAGACGACAAAGAAACGACACCGAGCCGACACACACACCTACACGACACCGAGACGACACAGAGACGACACAGACACAGAGACGACAAAGAGACAACACAGAGACGGCACAGAGACGACACAGACACAGAGACGACACAGAGACGACTCTGTGTCGTCTCTGTGTCGTCTCTGTGTTGTCGTCTCTGTGTCGTCTCTGTGTCGTCGTCTCTGTGTCGTCTCTGTGTCGTCTCTGTGTCAACACAGAGACGACACAGAGTCGTCTCTGTGTCTGTGTCGTCTCTGTGTCGGGTCTGTGTCACAGAGACGACACAGAGAGTCGTCTCTGTGTCATCTCTGTGCCGTCTCTGTGTCGTTTCTGTGTCATCTCTGTGTCGTCTCTCTGTGTCGTCTCTGTGTCGACACAGAGACGACACAGAGACGACACAGAGATGACACAGAGTCGTCTCTGTGTTGTCTCTGTGTTTTTTCTGTGTCGTCTCTGTGTCGTCGTCTCTGTGTCGTTTCTGTGTCGTCTCTGTGGCGTCTCTGTGTCGTCTCTGTGTCGTCTCTGTCTCGTCTCTGTGTCGTCTCTCTGTGTCGACACTGTGTCGACACACAGACGACACAGAGACGACACAGAGTCGTCTCTGTGTCGTCTCTGTGTCTGTGTCGTCTCTGTGTCATCTCTGTGTCGTCTCAGTGTCGTCGTCTATGAGTCGTCTCTTTGTCGTCTCTGTGCCCTCTCTGTGTCGTCTCTGTGTCGTCTCTGTGTCTGTGTCGTCTCTGTGTCGTCTCTGTGTCGTCTCTTTCACGTCTCTGTGTCTGTGTCGTCTCTGTGTCGTCTCTGTGTCGTCGTCTCTGTGTCATCTCTGTTTCATCTCTGTGCCGTCTCTGGGTCGTCTCTGTGTCGTCTCTGTGTCGTCTCTGTGTCGTCTCTCTGTGTCGTCTCTGTGTCGTCTCTTTGTCGTCTCTGTGTCTTCTCTCTGTGTCGTCTCTGTGTTGACACAGAGACGACAAAGAGACGACACTGAGACGACACAGAGTCGTCTCTGTGTCTGTGTCGTCTCTGTGTCGTCTCTGTGTCGTCTCTGTGTCGTCGTCTCTGTGTTTTCTCTGTGTCAGCTCTGTGCCGTCTCTGTGTCATATCTGTGTTGTCTCTGTGTCGTCTCTGTGTCTTCTCTCTGTGTCATCTCTGTGTCGACACAGAGACGACACAGAGACGTCACAGAGACGACACAGAGTCGTGGCGGGGTGTGTGTCGTATCTGTGTCGTCGCTGTGTCTGTGTCGTCTCTGTGTCGTCTCTGTGTCGTCGTCTCTGTGTCGTCTCTGTGTCATATCTGTGCCGTCTCTGTAACGTCTCTGTGTCGTCTCTGTGTCGTCTCTGTGTCGTCTCTCGGTGTCGTCTCTGTGTCAACACAGAGACGACACAGAGACGACACAGAGTCGTCTCTGTGTCGACACAGAGACGACACAGAGTCGTGTCTATGTCTATGTCGTCTCTGTGTCTTGTGGGTGTCGTCGTCTCTGTTTCGTCTTTGTGTCGTCTCTGTGTCGTCTCTTTGTCGTCGTCTCTGTGTCATCTCTGTGACGTCTCTGTGTCGTCTCTGTGTCGTCTCTGTGTCGTCTCTGTGTCGTCTCTCGGTGGCGT
This sequence comes from Artemia sp. Qi Xiang Cuo, assembly GCF_049724085.1. Classification (NCBI taxonomy): domain Eukaryota; kingdom Metazoa; phylum Arthropoda; class Branchiopoda; order Anostraca; family Artemiidae; genus Artemia; species Artemia sp. Qi Xiang Cuo. The sequence goes on along the minus strand of NC_142798.1, from coordinate 794,405 downwards.
CTCTGTGTCGACACAGAGACGACACAGAGTCGTCTCTGTGTCGTCTCTGTGTCGTCTCTCTGTGTCGTCTCTGTGTCGACACAGAGACGACACAGAGACGACACAGAGACGACACAGAGAAGACACAGATTCATCTCTGTGTCGTCTCTGTGTCACAGAGACGACACTGTGCCGACACAGAGAGTCGTCTCTGTGTCGTCTCTGTGTCGGTGTCGTCTCTGTGTCGTCTGTGTGTCGTCGTCTCTGTGTCGTCTCGGGGTCGACGTCTCTGTGGCGTCTATGTATCGACGCTGTGCCGACTCTGTGTCTAGTATGTGTCGTCTCTGTGCCGACTCTGTGTCATCTCGGTGTCGTCTCTTTTTCGACACTTTTTCTACAAATAGACTACACAGAGAGACGACACAGAGACGACACATAGACGACACAGAGACGACACAGAGACAACACAGAGACGACACAGAGACGACACAGAGTCGACACGGAGACGACACAGTGGAGACGACACAGAGACGACACAGAGTCTCTGTCGTCTCTGTGTCGTCTCAGACGACGACACAGAGTCGTCTCTGTGTCGTTTGTGTGTCGTCTCTGTCTCGTCTCTGTGTCGTCTCTGTGTCGTCTCTGTGTCGTCTCTGTGTCGTCTCTGTGTGTAGTCTCTGTGTCCTCTCTGTGTCTCTGTGTCGACACAGAAACGACACAGACACAGAGACGACACAGAGACGACTCTGTGTCGTCTCTGTGTCGTCTCTGTGTGTCGTCTCTGTGTCGTCTCTGTGTCTCTGTGTCGACACAGAGACGACACAGAGATGACACAGAGTCGTCTCTGTGTCGTCTCTGTATCGTCTCTGTGTCGTGACACAGAGACGACACAGAGACGACTCTGTGTCGTCTCTGTGTCATCTCTGTGTGGTCTCTGTGTTGACACAGAGACACAGAGACGACACAGAGACGACACACATATACGACACAGAGACGACACAGAGACGACACAGAGACGACACAGAGATGACACAGAGACGACACAGAGACTACGACACAGAGACGCCACCGAGACTACTCAGATACGACTAAGACAAAGAGACGACACAGAGACGACACAGAGACCACACACAGACGACACAGATACGGCACAGAGACAAAACAGAGACGACGACACAGAGACGACACAGAGACGACACAGAGACGACACAGACACAGAATCGACACAGAGACGACTCTCTGTGTCATCTCTGTGTCGTCTCAGTGACACAGAGACGCCACAGACGCCACACACACACAGAGACGACACAGAGACGACACAGTGTCGTCTCTGTGTCGTCTCTGTGTCGACACAGAGACGACACAGCGAGACGACACTGAGATGCCACACAGACGACACACAGACGACCCAGAGTCGACACAGAGACGACAAAGAGACGACACAGAGACGCCGACACAGAGACGACCAAGTGACTACATAGATACGACACAGAGACGACACAGAGATGGAACAGAGACAACACAGAGACGACACAGAGACGACACAGAGACGACTCTGTGTCGTCTCTGTGTCGTCTCTGTGTCATTTCTGTGTCGTCGTCTCTGTGTCGTCTCTGTGCCGTCTCTGTGTCGTCTCTGTGTCGTCTGATGACACAGACACAGATACGACACAGCGACGACTCTGTGTCGTGTCTGTGTCGTCTCTGTGTTGACACAGAGACGACACAGAGCAACGACACAGAGACGACACAGAGACCACACAGAGACGACACAGAGACGGCACAGAGACGACACAGAGACGACACAGAGACGACACAGAGACGACACAGAGACGACACAGAGAAGACACAGAGATGACAAAGACACAGAGAAGACACAGAGACGACACAGAGATGAAACAGACACAGAGACGACACAGTGTGTCTCTGTGTCGTCTCTGTGTCGTCGAAACAGAGACGACACAGAGAAGACACAGAGACGACACAGAGACGACACAGAGTCTGTATATCGTCTCTGTGTCGTCTCTGTTTCGACGACACAGAGACACACTGTGTCGTCTCTGTGTCGTCTCTGTGTCGTCTCTGTGTCTCGACGTCTGTGTCGTCTCTGTGTCGTCTCTGTGTCTCGACGTCTGTGTCGTCTCTGTGTCGTCTCTGTGTCATCTCTGTGTCGTCTCTGTGTCTCGTCACAGAGACGACACAGAGACGACACAGAGACGACACAGAGAAGACACAGAGACGACACAGAGACGACACAGAGTCGACACAGAGACGACACATAGACGACACAGAGACTCTGTGTTGTGTCTGTGTCGTCTCTGTGTCGTCTCTGTGCGACAGAGACACAGAGTCTCAGAGAGACGACACAAAGACGACACAAAGACGACACAGAGTCGTCTCTGTGTCGGCTCGGTGTCTGTGTCGTCTCTGGGTCGTCTCTGTGTCGTCTCTGTGTGATGACACAGAATCGTCTCTGTGTCGTCTCTGTGTCGTCACAGAGACGACACAGAGACGACACAGAGACGACAACGTCACGGCACCTCGCCGACACCGAGACGACGACACCGCGACCACCCAGAGACGACACAGAGACGAAACCCACACATAAACCACACTGAGACGACTCTGTGTCGTCTCTGTGTCGACACAGAGACGACACAGAGAGAAGACACAGAGACAACACAGAGACGGCAGAGAGACAACTCAGAGACGATACAGAGACGACGACACAGAGACGACACAGAGACGACACGGAGACGACGACACATAGACGACACAGAGACGACACAGACACAAAGACGACACAGACACGACACAGAGACGACACAGAGACGACTCTGTGTCGTCTCTGTGTTTTCTCTGTGTCGTCTCTGTGTCGTCGTCTCTGTTTCGTCTCTGTGTCGTCTCTGTGCCATCTCTGTGTCGTCTTTGTGTCGTCTGATGACACAGACACAGAGACGACTCTGTGTCGTCTCTGTGTCGTCTCTGTGTCGAAAGAGAGACGACACAGAGAGACGACACAGAGACGACACAGAGACGACACAGAGACGACACAGAGACGACACAGAGATGACAAAAATACGACGACCCCTCGAAAACACATAGACGTCTCATAGACGACACAGACACTCCGTCGACCCAGAGATGACACAGAGAGACGACACAGACAACACACAGAGACGACACCGAGACGGAACAGAGAGGGCACAGAGACGACACTGAGACGACTCAGAGTCGAAGACACAGAGACGACACATAGACGACACAGAGACGACACAGAGACGACACAGAGACGACTCTGTGTCGTCTCTGTGTCGTCCCTGTGTCATTTCTGTGTCGTCGTCTCTGTGTCGTCTCTGTGTTGTCTCTGTGCCGTCTCTGTGCCGTCTCTGTGTCGTCTCTGTGTCGTCTGATGACACAGACACAGAGACGCCCCAGAGACGACTCCGAGACGACACAGAGACGGCCCAGAGACGACACCGCGACGACGACACAGAGACGACACAGAGACGACACAGAGACGACACAGAGACGACAAAGACAAAGAGACGACACAGAGACGACAGAGAGACGACACAGAGACAACACAGAGACGACACAGAGACTACACTGAGAAGACACATAGACGCCACAGAGACGACACAGAGACGACGACACAGAGACGACACAGACACAGAGACGACACAGAGTCGTGTCTGTGTCTATGTCGTCTCTGTGTCGTCTCTGTGTCGTCTCTGTGTCTGTGTCGTCTCTGTGTCGTCTCTGTGTCGTCTTTGTGTCGTCTCTGTGTCGTCTCGGTGTCTTCTCTGTGTCTGTGTCGTGTGTGTGTCGTCTATGTTGCTTGTCTGTGCATTGTCTGGGTCGTCTGGGTGTGTTGTCTGTGTCTTAGAGGTTTAGTCTCTCGGGGAGGTCTGTGTGGCGACACAGAGACGACACAGAGACGACACAGAGTCGTCTCTGTGTCGTCTCTGTGTCGTCTCTCTGTGTCGTCTCTGTGTCGACACAGAGACGACACAGAGTCGTGTCTTTGTCTGTGTAGTCTCTGTTTCGTCTCTGTGTCGTCTCTGTGTCTGTGTCGTGTCTGTGTGGTCTCTGTGTCGTCTCTGTGTCGGCATCGCTGAGTCGGCGCGGGGCCGTCACTGTGCCGTCTCGGTGTCGTCTCTGAGCCGGCTCTGTGTCGTCTCTCGGTGGCGTCTCTGTGTCGACACAGAGACGACACAGAGACGACACAGAGTCGTCTCTGTGTCGTCTCTCTGTGTCGTCTCTGTGTCGACACAGAGACGACACAGAGACAACACAGAGAAGACACAGAGTCGTCTCTGTGTCGTCTCTGTGTCTGAGTCGTCTCTGAGTCGTCGTCTCTGTGTCGTCTCTGTGTCGTCGTCTCTCTTTCGTCACTGTGTCGTCTCTGTGCCGACTCTGTGTCGTCTCTGTGTCGTCTCTGTGTCGACACAGAGACGACACAGAGAGACGACACAGAGCCGACACAAAGACGACAGAGAGACGACACAGAGACGACACAGAGACGACACAGAGACGACACAGTGGAGACGACACAGAGACGACACAGAGTCTCTGTCGTCTCTGTGGCCTTTCTGTGTCGTCTCTGTCTCGTCTCTGTGTCGTCTCTGTGTCGTCTCTGTGTCGTCTCTGTGTCGTCTCTGTGTATCGTCTGTGTGTCGTCTGTGTGTTTCTGTGTCGACACAGAGACGACAAAGACACAGAGACGACACAGAGACGACTCTGTGTCGACTCTTTGTCGTCTCTGTGTCGTCATCTCTGTGTCGTCTCTGTGTGACACAGAGATGACACTGTGTCGTCTCTGTGACGACACAGAGACGACACAGAGACGACACAGAGACGACACAGAGACGATACAGAGACGACACAGTGGAGACGACACAGAGACGACACAGAGTCTCTGTCGTCTCTGTGTCGTCTCAGATGACGACACAGAGTCGTCTCTGTGTCGTTTCTGTGTCGTCTCTGTCTCGTCTCTGTGTCGTCTCTGTTTCGTCTCTGTGTCGTCTCTGTGTCGTCTCTGTGTGTCGTCTCTGTGTCGTCTCTGTGTCTCTGTGTCGACACAGAGACGACACAGAGACGACTCTGTGTCGTCTCTGTGTCATCTCTGTGTGGTCTCTGTGTTTACACAGAGACACAGAGACGACACAGAGACGACACAGAGACGGCACAGAGACGACACAGAAAGACGACAAAGAGACGACACAGAGACGACACAGAGACGACACAGAGACGACACAGAGACGACAAAGAGACGACACTGACACGACATAGAGAAGACAAAGAAACGACAAAGAAAAATAGACGACAAAGAGACGACACAGAGATGACACAGAGACGACACAGAGACTACTAAGAGACGACGAAACAGAAACGACACAGAGACGACAAATAGACGACACAGACACAGAGATGACACTGAGACAACACTGTGATGTCACTGAGTCGACCCCGATACCAGCCAGAGACGAAACAGACCCGCCACCGAGACCAACCCCAGTAGACACCCAGACGGCACAGAGACGACACAGAGATGACACAGAGACGACGACACAGAGACGACACAGAAACGACACAGAGACGACACAGAGACGACACAGAGACGACCCAGAGACGACACAGAGACGACTCTGTGTCGTCTCTGTGTCGTCTCTGTGTCGTTTCTGTGTCGTCTTCTCTGTGTCGTCTCTGTGTCGTCTCTGTGCCGTGTCTGTGTCGTCTCTGTGTCGTCTGATGACACAGACACAGAGACGACACAGAGACGACTCGGTGTCGTGTCTGTGTCGTCTCTGTGTTGACACAGAGACGACACAGAGAGACGACACAGAGACGACACAGAGACGACACATAGCCGACACAGAGACGGCACAGAGATGACACAGAGACTACAAAGAGAATACTAAACAGAGAATAAAAAGAGACTAAACCGAGATGACAAAGACAAAGAGAAGAAAACGAGTCTCGAAATAGACGACACAGAGACAATAAAGACACAGAGACGACTCTGTGTCGTCTCTGTGTCGTCTCTGTGTCGTCGAAACAGAGACGACACAGAGAAGACACAGAGACGACACAGAGACGACACAGAGTCTCTATATCGTCTCTGTGTCGTCTCTGTTTCGACGACACAGAGACGACACAGAGACACACTGTGTCGTCTCTGTGTCGTCTCTGTGTCTCGACGTCTGTGTCGTCTCTGTGTCGTCTCTGTGTCATCTCTGTGTCGTCTCTGTGTCGTCTCTGTGACGACACAGAGATGACACAAAGACGAAACAGAGACGACACAGAGACGACACAGAGACGACACAGAGACGACACAGAGACGACACAGAGACGACACAGAGATGACACAGAGACGACACAGAGATGACACAAAGACGACACAGAGTCATCTCTGTGTCGTCTCTGTGTCTGTGTCGTCTCTGTGTCGTCTCTGTGTCGTCTCTGTATGATGACACAGTGTCGTCTCTGACGACACAGAGAAGACACAGAGTCATCTCTGTGTCGTCTCTGTGTCTGTGTTGTCTCTGTGTCGTCTCTGTGTCGTCGTCTCTGTGTCGTCTCTGTGTCGTCGGCTCTGTTTCGTCACTGTGTCGTCTCTGTGCCGTCTCTGTGTCGTCTGTGTGTCGTCTCTGTGTCGACACAGAGACGACACAGAGAGACGACACACAGATGACACAGAGACGACACAGAGAAGGCACAGAGACGACAACGCCACAGAGACCGAACCCAGACGGCCCAGAGACGGCCCCGCGACGAACACGTGTCGACGCACTCGAGACTACCCACACACGCCGAAGAGAAAACCAAGACAATTAGACGACACCGAGACGACCCAGAGACGACAAAGAGAAAACACAGAGACGACACATAGAAGACACAGAGACAACAAAGATACGGCACAGAGACGACACATAGACGACACATACACGATGACACAGAGACGAAACAGAGACGACACAGACACCGACACGGCACAGAGATGACTCTCTGTGTCGTCTCTGTGTCGTCTCTGTGACACAGAGACGACAGAGAGACGACACAGACACAGAGACGACACAGAGTCCTGTCTGTGTCTATGTCGTCTCTGTGTCGTCTCTGTGTCGTCTCTGTGTCTGTGTCGTCTCTCTGTCGTCTCTGTGTCGTCTCTGTGTCGTCTCTGTGTCGTCTCTGTGTCGTAGTATCTGGGTAGTCTCGGTTCCGGATATGTGCCGTCTCGGTTGCATCTCTGTGTAGTGTCGGGGTCGTCTCTGGGTGTCGTATCTGTGTCAACACAGAGACGACACAGAGACAACACTGAGTCGTCTCTGTGTCGTCTCTGTGTCGTCTCTCTGTGTCGTCTCTGTGTCGACACAGAGACGACACAGAGTCGTGTCTGCGTCTATGTCGTCTCTGTGTCGTCTCTGTGTCGTCTGTGTTTCTGTGTCGTGTCTTTGTCGTCTAGTGGTATTGTAGGTGTCTTCTCTTTTTCGTCGTATATTTGTCGTCGAGGTTTCTTATATTTGTAGTCGATCTTTAGTATCTGCGTCATCTCAGTGTCGTCTCTGTGTCGTCGTCTATGTGTCGACTCTTTTTATTCTCTGGGCCGTCTATGTGTCGGCTCGGGGTGGGCTCGGTGTCGTCTCTCGGTGTCGTCTCTGTGTCCACACTGTCCCGACACAGTGATGACACAGAGTCGTCTCTTTGTTGTCTCTTTGTCTGCACGGGGTGGCGACTCTGGGTACACACCCATCCGACACTGCGACGACACAGAGAACAAACACAGTCGTCGATTGATCGGCTAGTGGTGTGTGTCGGGGAGGGGTCGTCTCGGTGTCGTCTCTGTGTCGTCTCTGTGTCGTCGTCTCTGTTTCGTCACTGTATCGTCTCTGTGCCGACTCTGTGTCGTCTCTGTGTCGTCTCTGTGTCGACACAGAGACGACACAGAGAGACGACACAGAGACGACACAGAGACGACACAGAGACGACACAGAGACAACACAGAGACGGCACAGGACGACACAGAGACGACGACACAGAGACGACACAGAGACGACACAGACACAGAGACGACACAGAGACGACACAGACACAGAGACGACACAGAGTCCTGTCTGTGTCTATGTCGTCTCTGTGTCGTCTCTGTGTCGTCTAGGTGTCTGTGTCGTCTCTGTGTCGTCTCTGTGTTGTCTCTGTGTCGTCTCTGTGTCTGTGTAGTCACTGTGTCGTCTCTGTGTCGTATCTTTGTCGTCTCTGTTTCGGCTCGGTGGCGTCGAGTGTGTGGCGTGTCTGTTTCGACTGTGTGCCATCTCTGTGTTGTCTCTGTGTCGTCTCTGGGTCGTCTCTCGGTGTCGTCTCTGTGTCGACACAGAGACGACACAGTGACGACACAGAGTCGTCTCTGTGTCGTCTCTGTGTCGTCTCTCTGTGTCGTCTCTGTGTCGACATAGAGACGACACAGAGTCGTGTCTGTGTCTATGTCGTCTCTGTGTCGTCTCTGTGTCTGTGTCGTCTCTGTGTCGTCTCTGTGTCGTCTGTTTTTCGTCTCTGTGTGGTCGTCTCTGTGTAGTCTCTGTGTCGTCTCTGTGCCGTCTCTGTGTCTTCTGTGTGTGGTCTCTGTGTCGTCTCTCGGTGTCGTCTCTGTTTCCACACAGACACGACACAGAGACGACACAGAGTCATCTCTGTGTCGTCTCTGTGTCGTCTATCTGTTTCGTCTATGTGTCGACACATAGACGACACAGAGACGACACAGAGACGACACAGAGTCATCTCTGTGTCGTCTCTGTGTCTGTGTCGTCTCTGTGTCGTCGTCTCTGTGTCGTCTCTGTGTCGTCGTCTCTGTTTCGTCACTGTGTCGTCTCTGTGCCGTCTCTGTGTCGTCTCTGTGTCGTCTCTGTGTCGACACAGAGACGACACAGAGACGACGACACAGAGATGACACAGAGACGACACAGAGACGACACAGAGATGACACCGAGAAGACTCCGAGATAACCCCGCGAAGACCCAGCGACGGCCCACAGCCGCCCCAGAGACGACGACAACGCGGAGCCCCCGACACGACAAAGAGACGCCAACGAGACGACACAGACAAATAGACGACACACAGACGACAAAGAGACTACACCGAGACAACACATAGACGACACACAGACGACACAGAGACGACACAGAGACGACACAGAGACGACGCAGAGACGACACAGAGACGACGACACAGAGACGACACAGAGACGACACAGACACAGAGACGACACAGAGACGACTCTCTTTGTCGTCTCTGTGTCGTCTCTGTGTCGACACAGAGACGACACAGAGACGACACAGACCCAGAGACGACACAGAGTCCTGTCTGTGTCTATGTCGTCTCTGTGTCGTCTCTGTGTCTGTGTCGTCTCTGTGTCGTCTCTGTGTCGTGTCTGTGTCGTCTCTGTGTCGTCTCTGTGTCGTCGTATCGGTGTCATCGCTGGGTTGTCTCTGTGCCCTCGGGGTTTCGTCTCGGTGTCGAGTCGGGGGCGGGTGGGTGTCGTCTCTCGGTGTCGGGGCTGTGTCGACACAGAGACGACACAGAGACGACACAGAGTCGTCTCTGTGTCGTCTCTGTGTCGTCTCTCTGTGTCATCTCTGTGTCGACACAGAGACGACACAGAGTCGTGTCTGCGTCTATGTCGTCTCTGTGTCGTCTCTGTGTCGTCTGTGTGTCTGTGTCTTGTCTTTGGAGTCTCTTTGTCTTGTTTTTTTCGTGTATTTTTGGTAGTCTCGGGTTAGTCTCTGTGTCTTCTCTGTGCGGTCTCTGTGTCGTCTTGGTGTGGTCTCGGGGTCGTCTCTCGGTGTCGGCGCTGTGTCGAAACAGCTACGACACAGAGACGACACAGAGTCGTCTCTGTGTCGTCTCTGTTTCTTCTCTCTGTGTCGTCTCTGTGTCGACACAGAGATGACACAGAGACGACCCCGATAAGAAACAGAGTCGTCGCTGTTTAGTCTCTGTGTCTGTGTGGTTTCTGTGTCGTCTCTGTGTCGTCTCTCTGTGTTGTCTCGGTGTCGTCTCTGTGTCGTCTTGTGGGAGTCGACTGTTTGTCGTCTCGGTGTCGTCTCTGTGTCGTCTCTGTGCCGTCTCTGTGTCGTCTCGGTGTCGTCTCTCGGTGTCTACTCTGTGTCGACACAGAGACGACACAGAGACGACACAGAGTCGTCTCTGTGTCGTCTCTGTGTCGTCTCTCTGTGTCGTCTCTGTGTCGACATAGAGACGACACAGAGTCGTGTCTGTGTCTATGTCGTCCCAGTGTCGTCTCGGTGTCTTCTCTGTGTCTGTGGCATCTCTGTGTCGTCTCTGTGTCGTCTCTTTGTCGTCTCGGGGTGGTCCTCTCTGTGTCGTCTCTGTGTCGTCGCTGTGTCTTCTCTGTGTCGAATATGTGTCGTCTCTGTGTCGTCTCTCGGTGTCGTCTCTGTGTCGACACAGAGACGACACAGAGAAGACACAGAGTCGTCTCTGTGTCGTCTCTGTGTCGTCTCTCTGTGTCGTCTATGTGTCGACACAGAGACGACACAGAGACGACACAGATAAGACACAGAGTCGTCTATGTGTAGTCTCTGTGTCTGTGTCGTGTCTGTGTCGTCTCTGTGTCAACGTCTCTGTGTCGTCTCTGTGTCGTCGTCTCTGTCTCGTCACTGTGTCGTCTCTGTGCCGACTCTATGTCGTCTCTGTGTCGTCTCTGTGTCGACACAGAGACGAAACAGAGACGACACAGAGATGGCACAGAGACGACACACACACAGAGACGACTACGAGACGACCCAGAGCCGCACCACCGACGACCCCGAGACGCCCCCGATACGGCCCCCAGTACAAGACAACTACAGGAAACCGAGAATCCAAAGCGACTACAAAGACACGACTAATACAATTAGACGACAAAGAGACGAAACAGAGACGACACATAGACAACACAGAGACGAAACAGAGACGACACAGCGACGCCACAGAGACGTCCCCGCGACGACACAGAGACGCCACAGAGACGACGACACAGAGACGAAACAGACACAGAGATGACATAGAGACGACTCTCTGTGTCGTCTCCGTGTCGTCTCTGTGTCGACACAGAGACGACACAGAGACGACACAGACACAGAGACGACACAGAGTCCTGTCTGTGTCTGTGTCGTCTCTGTGTCGTCTCTGTGTCTTCTCTGTTTCTGGGTCGTCTCTGTGTCGTCTCTTGGTCGTCTCTGTGTCGTCTCTGTGCCGTCTCTGTGTCGTCGTCGCAGTGTCATCTCGGTGTCGTCTCTGTGCAGGCGCAGTGTCATCTCTGTTTGGGGTATGTGTCAGCGGGGTGTAGGCTCTCGGTGTCAGCTGGGTGTCAACACAGAGACGACACAGAGACGACACAGAGTAGTCTCTGTGTCGTCTCTGTGTCGTCTCTCTGTGTCGTCTCTGTGTCGACACAGAGACGACACAGAGTCGTGTCTGCGTCTATGTCGTATCTGTGTCGTCTCTGTGTCGTCTCTGTGTCTGTGTCGTCTCTGTGTCGTCTCGGTGTCGTCTCTTTGTCGTCTATGTGTCGTCCTGTGTGTGTATTCGGTGTGTCGTCTGTGTGGCGTCTCTTGGTGATCTCGGTTTCGTGTCTGTGTCGTCTCTCGCTTTCGTCTCTGTGTCAACACAGAGACGACACAGAGACGACACAGAGTCGTCTCTGTGTCGTCTCTCTGTGTCGTCTCTGTTTCGACACAGCGACGACACAGAGAAGACCCAGAGAAGACACAGAGTCTTCTCTGTGTCGTCTCTGTGTCTGTGTCGTCTCTGTGTCGTCGTCTGTGTGTCGTCTCTGTGTCGTCGTCTCTGTTTCGTCACTGTGTCGTCTCTGTGCCGACTCTGTGTCGTTTCTGTGTCGTCTCTGTGTCAACACAGAGACGACACAGAGAGACGACACAGAGACGACACAGAGACGACACAGAGACGACACAGAGACGACACAGAGACGACACAGAGACGACACAGTGGAGACGACACAGAGACGACACAGAGTCTCTGTCGTCTCTGTGGTCATTTCTGTGTCGTCTCTGTCTCGTCTCTGTATCGTCTCTGTGTCGAATCTTTGTCGTATGTGTGCGTACTCTGTGTGTAGTCTCTGTGTGGTCTCTGTGTCGACACAGAGACGACAAAGACACAGAGACGACACAGAGACGACTCTGTGCCGTCTCTGTGTCGACTCTGTGTCGTCTGTGTGTCGTCGTCTCTGTGTCGTCTCTGTGTGACACAGAGATGACACTGTGTCGTCTCTGTGACGACACAGAGACGACACAGAGACGACACAGAGACGACACAGTGGAGACGACACAGAGACGACACAGAGTCTCTGTCGTCTCTGTGTTGTCTCAGACGACGACACAGAGTCGTCTCTGTGTCGTTTCTGTGTCGTCTCTGTCTCGTCTCTGTGCCGTCTCTGTTTCGTCTCTGTGTCGTCTCTGTGTGTTCTCTTTGTGTCGTCTCTGTGTCGTCTCTGTGTCTCTGTGTCGACACAGAGACGACACAGAGATGACACAGAGTCGTCTCTGTGTCGTCTCTGTGTCGTCTCTGTGTCGTGACACAGAGACGACACAGGGACGACACAGAGACGAATCTGTGTCGTCTCTGTGTCATCTCTGTGTGGTCTCTGTGTTTACACAGAGACACAGAGACGACACAGATACGTCACAGAGACTACACACAGACGAAACAGAGAGAATACACAGAGACGACACATAGACTGCCCAGATACGACAGCTAGCCTGAACCGATACGACACAGAGACGACACAGAGACTACAAATATACGAAAAAGATACTACACATAAACAGAGACTACACAGACACTACACCTAGACGACCCCGAGAAGACACAGAGACGGATCATAGATGAAAAAGATACTACGACACAGACACGAAACAGAGACGACACAGACACGACACAGAGACGACACCGAGACGACACAGACACAGAGACGACACGGCGACGACTCTGTGTCGTCTCTGTGTCGACACAGAGACGACACAGAGAGACGACACCGAGACGACACAAAGACGACACAGAGCCGCCACAGAGACGACACTGAGACGAAACAGAGACGGCTCAGAGCCGAATGCGATACGACGACACAGAGACGACACAGAGATGACACAGAGGCGATGGCACAGAGATTACACAGAGACGACACCGAGACGACTCTGTGTCGTCTCTGTGTCGTCTCTGTGTCATTTCTGTGTCGTCATCTCTGTGTCGTCTCTGTGTCGTCTGTGCCGTCTCTGTGTCGTCTCTGTGTCGTCTGATGACACAGACACAGAGACGACACAGAGACGACTCGGTGTCGTGTCTGTGTCGTCTCTGTGTTGACACAGACACGACACAGATAGACGACACAGAGCCGACACATAGACGACACAGACACGGCACAGAGACGGCACATAGACGCCACAGAGACTACGACACAGATACGACACAGAGACGACACAGAGACGACACAGACAACGAAACGACACAGAGCCGACACAGAGACGACAAAGACACAGAGACGACACAGAGACGACTCTGTGTCGTCTCTGTGTCGTCTCTGTGTCGACAGAGAGACGACACAGTGTGTCTCTGTGTCGTCTCTGTGTCGTCGAAACAGAGACGACACAGAGACGATATAGAGACTCTGTGTCGTCTCTGTGTCGTCTCTGTGTCTTCTCTGTGTCGTCTCTGTTTCGACGACACAGAGACGACACAGAGACACACTGTGTCGTCTCTGTGTCGACACAGAGACGACACAGTGTGTCTCTGTGTCGTCTCTGTGTCGTCGAAACAGAGACGACACAGAGAAAACACAGAGACGACACAGAGACGACACAGAGTCTCTATATCGTCTCTGTGTCGTCTCTGTTTCGACGACACAGAGACGACACAGAGACACACTGTGTCGTCTCTGTGTCGTCTCTGTGTCTCGACGTCTGTGTCGTCTCTGTGTCATCTCTGTGTCGTCTCTGTGTCGTCTCTGTGTCGTCTCTGTGACGACACAGAGATGACACAGAGACGACACAGAGACGACACAGAGACGGCACAGAGACGACACAGAGATGACACAGAGACGACACAGAGTCGACACAGAGACGACACAGAGAAGACACAGAGACTCTGTGTTGTGTCTGTGTCGTCTCTGTGTCGTCTCTGTGCGACAGAGACACAGAGTCTCACAGAGACGACACAAAGACGACACAAAGACGACACAGAGTCATCTCTGTGTCGTCTCTGTGTCTGTGTCGTCTCTGTGTCATCTCTGTGTCGTCTCTGTGTGATAACACAGAGTCGTCTCTGTGTCGTCTCTGTGTCGTCACAGAGACGACACTGGGACGACACAGAGACGCCACAGAGACGGCCCAGAGCCGACACAGAGACGACGACACAGAGACGACACCGAGCCTACACAGAGACGACTCAGACACTACTCTGCGACGACACCGAGCACACAAAGCGTAGACACAGAGACTACACAGAGACAGCTCCGAGAAGCCTACACAGAGACGACACAGAGACGACATAGAGACGACGACACAGAGACGACACAGAGACGACACAGAGACGACACAGAAACAGACACGACACAGAGATGATACAGAGACGACTCTGTGTCGTCTCTGTGTCGTCTCTGTGTCTTCTCTGTGTCGTTTCTGTGTCGTCGTCTCGTGTCGTCTCTGTGTCGTCTCTGTGCCGTCTCTGTGTCGTCTTTGTGTCGTCTGATGACACAGACACAGAGACGACACAGAGACGACTCTGTGTCGTCTCTGTGTCGTCTCTGTGTCGAAAGAGAGACGACACAGAGAGACGACACAGAAACGACACAGAGACGACACAGAGACGACACAGATACGGCACATAGACGACCCAGAGCCTAATATAAATCGACTACTCACAGACTTCTCAGAAACAGAGACGACACAGCGACTAGCCAGAGACGACGACACCGCGTAGCCCCACAGCCGCCCCAGAGACGAACCACAGCCGCCACAGACACGGCACAGAGACGACACAGAGACGACACAGAGACGAAGACACCGAGACGACACACACACGACACAGAGACGACACAGAGACGACACAGAGACGACTCTATGTCGTCTCTGTGTCGTCCCTTGTCATTTCTGTGTCGTCGTCTCTGTGTCGTCTCTGTGCCGTCTCTGTGTCGTCTCTGTGTCGTCTGATGACACAGACACAGAGACGACACAGAGAGACGACACAGAGACGACACACAGACGACACAGAGACGACACAGAAACGGCACAGAGACGACACATAGACGAAGACAACTAGACAACACAGAGACGACACAGAGACGACACAGAGACTACAAAGACAAAGAAACGAAACAGAGACTACACACAGACTACAAAGACAGACACACGACACCGAGTTGACTCTGTGTCGTCGCTGTTTTAAGACAGAGACGACACACAGAGACGACACAGAGACGACACAGAGACCACACAGAGACTGCACAGAGACGGCACAGAGACGACACAGAGACGACGACACAGAGACGACACCGACACGACACAGAGACGACACAGAGACGACACAGACACAGAGACGACTCTGTGTCGTCTCTGTGAGACGACACAGAGACTCTGAGTGAGACGACACAGAGACGACTCTCTGTGTCGTCTCTGTGTCATCTCTGTGACACAGAGACGACTCTGTGTCGTCTCTGTGTCGACACAGAGACGACACAGAGAGACGACAAAGAGACGACACAGACTGGACAGAGAGAAGACCCATAGTCGTCTCACAGACGAATCCTGGACGACTCATCGACGACGACACAGAGACGACACCGAGACGACATAGAGACGACGACACAGAGACGACACAGAGACGAAACAGAGACGACACAGACACAGAAACGACACAGAGACGACACAGAGATGACACAGAGACGACTCTGTGTCGTCTCTGTGTCGTCTCTGTGTCGTCTCTGTGTCTTTCTGTGTCGTCTCTGTGTCGTGGTCTCTGAGTCGTTTCTGTGTCGTCTCTGTGGCGTCTCTGTGTCGTCTTTGTGTCGTCTGATGACACAGACACAGAGACGACACAGAGTCGACTCTGTGTCATGTCTGTGTCGTATCTGTGTCGAAAGAGAGACGACACAGAGAGACGACACAGAGATGACACAGAGATGACACAGAGACGACACAGAGACGGCACAGAGACGACACAGAGACGACGACACAGAGACGACACAGAGACGACACCGAGACGACACAGAGACGACTCTGTGTCGTCTCTGTGTCGTCTCTGTGACACAGAGACGACTCTCTGTGTCGTCTCTGTGACACAGAGACGACACAGACACAGAGACGACACAGAGACGACTCTGTGTCGTCTCTGTGTCGTCTCTCTGTCGTCACTGTGTCGCCACACACACGCCCCCGACTGCCAACACAGAGACGCCCCCCAAAAGGCCAAGACACCACACCCAGACCGCACAGAGACGACACAGAGAAAACACAGAGACGACGACACAGAGACGACACAGAGACGACACAGAGACGAAACAGAGACGACACAGAGACGACACAGAGACGACACAGAGACGACACAGAGACGACACAGAGACGACTCTGTGTCGTCTCTGTGTCATTTCTCGTCGTCTCTGTGTCGTCTCTGTGTCGTCTCGTGCCGTCTCTGTGTCGTCTCTGTGTCGTCTGACGACACAGACAAAGAGACGACACAGACACGACTCTGTGTCGTGTGGGTGTCGTCTCTGTGTCGACACAGAGACGACACAGAGAGACGACACAGAGACGACACAGAGATGGCACAGAGACGACACAGAGACGGCAAAGAGATGACAAATAGACGACGACGAAGCGATGACACACACAAGACCCAGAGAACACACAGAGACGGCACAGCGACGACACTGAGACGACACCGACACAGAGACGACACAGAGACGACAAAGTGTGTCTCTGTGTCGTCGAAACAGAGACGACACAGAGTCTCTATATCGTCTCTGTGCCGTCTCTGTTTCGACGACACAGAGACGACACAGAGACACACTGTGTCGTCTCTGTGTCGTCTCTGTGTCTCGACGTCTGTGTCGTCTGTGTGTGGTCTCTGTGTCATCTCGGTGTCGTATCTGAGTCGACTCTGTGACGACACATAGACCAGAAAGAGATGACACAGACATTGAACTGCCTTAGCAAAGAGACCACAAAGAGACGACACATACACGACCCAGAGTCGACTCCGTCCCAGCTACGACACAGAGACTCTGTGTTGTGTCTGTGTCGTCTCTGTGTCGTCTCTGTGCGACAGAGACACAGAGTCTCACAGAGACGACACAATGACGACACAAAGACGACACAGAGTCGTCTCTGTGTCGTCTCTGTGTCTGTGTCGTCTCTGTGTCGTCTCTGTGTCGTCTCTGTGTGATGACACAGAGTCGTCTCTGTGTCGTCTCTGTGTTGTCACAGAGACGACATAGGGATGACACAGAGACGACAAAGAGCCGACCAAGAGACGACGACACAGAGACGACACCGATACGACAGTGTGACAGCCCCTCCACAGAGAGACGAATCCTATTCTACATAGCGACTACTCATATACGGCTCTTAGACTATTCCTATTCAACACCTCGTCTACGACTACGTGTCGAACCAGAGATGAAACAGAGACGACACCGACATGACACAGACACAGAGACGACACAGAGACGACACAGAGACGACACAGAGACGACTCTTTGTCGTCTCTGTGTCGTCTCTGTGTCTTCTCTGTGTCGTCTCTGTGTCGTCGTCTCTGTCGTCTCTGTGTCGTCTCTGTGCCGTCTCTGTGTCGTCTTTGTGTCGTCTGATGACACAGACACAAAGACGACACAGAGACGACTCTGTGTCGTCTCAGTGTCGAAAGAGAGACGACACAGAGAGATGACACAGAGACCACACAGAGAAGACAAAGAGACGGCAGAGAGACGACACAGAGACGACGACACAGATACGACACCTAGACCACATCCAGACGACACCTCGACGACACCGACACCGAGCCCACTCACAGAGAAGACACTGTGACGACACACAGACGACACAGAGACGAAACAGCGCCGTCACAGAGACGACTCAGAGACTACACATAGACGAAGACACAGAGACGACACAGAGACGACACAGAGATGACACAGAGACGAAACAGACACGACTCTGTGTCGTCTCTGTGTCGTCCCTGTGTCATTTCTGTGTCGTCGTCTCTGTGTCGTCTCTGTGCCGTCTCTGTGTCGTCTCTGTGTCGTCTGATGACACAGACACAGAGACGACACAGAGACGACTCTGTGTCGTCTCTGCGTTGACAAATAGACGACACAGAGAGACGACACAGAGACGACACAGAGACGACACAGAGACGACACAGAGATGGCACAGAGACGACACAGAGACGACGACACAGAGACGACACAGAGACGACAAAGACACAAAGACGACACAGATACTAAACAGAGAAGACACAGACACAGAAACTACAAATAGAGACGACACAGAGACGACAAAGAGACGACACAGAGACGACACAGAGACGTCACAGAGACGACTCAGACACCGAGACGACACAGAGACGAAACAGAGACGACACCGACACAGAGACGACACAGAGACGACTCTGTGTCGTCTCTGTGAGACGACACAGAGACTCTGAGTCTCTGTCGCACAGAGACGACACAGAGACGACACAGAGACGACACAGAGTCTCTGTGTCGTCTCTGTGTCGTCTCTGTGTCAACTCTGTGTCGTCTCTGTGTTGACTCTGTGTCGTTTCTGTGTCGTCTCTGTGTCGTCTCCATTGTCACAGAGACGACACAGTGTCGTCTCTGTGTCACACAGAGACGACAAAGAGACGACACAGAGACACACTGTGTCGTCTCTGTGTCGTCTCTGTGTCTCGACGTCTGTGTCGTCTCTGTGTCGTCTCTGTGTCATCTCTGTGTCGTCTCTGTGTCGTCTCTGTGTGACACAGAGACGAAACTGTGTCGTCTCTGTGTCAACACAGAGACGACACAGAGACGACAAAGAGACGCCACAGAGACGACACAGAGATGACTCAGTCACGAAACAGAGACGGCACAGAGTCGACACAGAGACGACACCGAGACGACACAGAGTCATCTCTGTGTCGTCTCTGTGTCGTCTCTGTGTGATGACACAGAGTCGTCTCTGTGTCGTCTCTGTGTCGTCACAGAGACGAAACAGGGACGACACAGAGACGACACAGAGACGACACAGAGACGACGACACAGAGACGACACAGAGACGACACAGAGTCGTCTCTGTGTCGTCTCTGTGTCTGTGTCGTCTCTGTGTCGTCTCTGTGTGATGACACATAGTCGTCTCTGTGTCGTCTCTGTGTCGTCACAGAGACGACACAGAGACGACACAGAGACGACACAGAGACGAAACAGACACAGAGACGACACAGAGACGACTCTTTGTCGTCAGAAACCACACAGAGAGACGACACATAAACGACACACAGACGGCACATAGACCACCACCATATGAATAAGAGACCACGAAAAATAGACTAATAATATTCTACGACACAGACACGACACAGAGACGACACATAGACGACATAGACAAATAGACGACACAGAGAGACTACACAGAGACGACACAGAGACGACTCTGTGTCGTCTCTGTGTCGTCTCTGTGTCGTCTCTGTGTCGTCGTCTCTGTGTCGTCTCTGTGCCGTCTCTGTGTCGTCTTTGTGTCGTCTGATGACACAGACACAGAGACGACACAGAGACGACTCTGTGTCGTCTCTGTGCGATAGAGACACAGAGTCTCTATGTCGTCTCACAGAGACGACACAGACACAGAGACGACACAGAGACAGAGACGACTCTGTGTCGTCTCTGTGTCGTCTCTGTGAGACAACACAGAGACTCTGAGTCTCTTTCGCACAGAGACGACACAGAGACGACACAGAGTCTCTGTGTCGTCTCTGTGACGTCTCTGTGTCACCTCAGTGTCATCTCTGTGTCACCTCTGTGTCGTTTCTGTGTCGTCTCTGTGTCGTCTCTGTGTCGTCTCCGTCGTCACAGAGACGACACAGTGTCGTCTCTGTGTCACACAGAGACGACACAGAGACGACACAGAGACGACACAGTGTGTCTCTGTGTCGTCTCTGTGTCGTCGAAACAGAGACGACACAGAGAAGACACAGAGACGACACAGAGACGACACAGAGTCTCTGTATCGTCTCTGTGTCGTCTCTGTTTCGACGACACAGAGACGACACAGAGACACACTGTGTCATCTCTGTGTCATCTCTGTTTCGTCTCTGTGTCTCGACGTCTGTGTCGTCTCTGCGTCGTCTCTGTGTAATCTCTGTGTCGTCTCTGTGTGACACAGAGACGAAACTGTGTCGTCTCTGTGACGACACATAGACTAGACAGAGATGACACAGAGACGAAACAGAGACGGCACAGATACGACACAGAGATGACACAGAGACGACACAGAGTCGACACAGAGACGACACAGAGACAGCACAGAGACTCTGTGTCGTCTCTGTGTCGTCTCTGTTTCGTCTCTATGCGACAGAGACACAGAGTCTCACAGAGACGACACAGAGACGACACAAAGTTGTCTCTGTGTCGTCTCTGTGTCTGTGTCGTCTCTGTGTCGTCGCTGTGTGATGACACAGAGTCGTCTCTGTGTCGTCTCTGTGTCGTCACAGAGACGACACAGGGACGACACAGAGACTAAACAGAGACGACACAGCGACGACAAAACAGAGACGACACAGAGACAACACAGCGATGACACCGACACAGAGACGACACAGAGACTACTCTGTGTCGTCTCTGCGTCAAACACCAGGTGCCACAGAGAGACGACACAGAGATGAAACCGAGAAGACACAGAGACGGCACAGAGACGACACATAGACGACTACTACACGACGACCCAGAGACGACACAGCGACGACACAGAGACGACGACACAGAGACGACACAGACACAGAGACGATACAGAGACGACACAGAGATGACACAGAGACGACACAGAGACGACTCTGTGTCGTCTCTGTGTCGTCTCTGTGTCGACACAGAGACGACACAGAGAGACGACACAGAGACGACACAGAGACGACACAGAGACGACAAAGAGACGACACAGAGACGACACAGACACAGAGACGACACAGAGACGACTCTGTGTCGTCTCTGTGTCGTCTCTGTGTCATCTCTGTGTCGACACAGAGACGACACAGAGAGACGACACAGAGACGAAACAGAGACGACACAGAGACGACACAGAGACGCCACAGAGACGACTCAGAGACGACACAGAGACGACACAGAGACGACACAGAGAGACGACACAGAGACGACACAGAGAGACGACACAGAGACGGCACAGACACGACACAGAGACGACGACACAGAGACGACACAGAGACGACACAGAGACGACAAAGATAATGAGACGACACAGAGACGACACAGAGACGATACAGACACAGAGACGACACAGAGACGACTCTGTGTCGTCTCTGTGTCGTCTCTCTGTCGTCTCTGTGTCGACACAGAGACAACACAGAGAGACGACACAGAGACAACACAGAGACGACACAGAGATGACACAGAGACGACACAGACACCCCACAGAGACGACACAGATACGACACAGAGACGACGACACCGAAACAACAAAGAGACAAAACAGCCACAACAAACACACCGAGAATAACCCGCGACGACCAAGACCAATAGCCTAAACAGCCACTAATCAGTGTCTTCACTGTGTCGTCTCTGTGTCGTCTCTGTGTCGTCGTCTCTGTGTCGTCTCTGTGTCGACACAGAGACGACACAGAGTCGTCTCTGTGTCGTCAGACGTCTCTGTGTGTCGACGACACAGAGACGGCAAAGAGACGACACAGAGCCGACGACACAGAGACGACACAGAGACTACCCAGACACAGAGAGGACACAGCGAAGACTCTCTGTGTCTACTCTGTGTCGTCTCTGTGACACAGAGACGACAAAGACACAGAGACGACACAGAGACGACTCTGTGTCGTCTCTGTGTCGTATCTGTTTCGTCTCTGTGTCGACACAGAGACGACACAGACACAGAGACGACAAAGAGACGACACAGACACAGACGACTCTGTGACGACTCTTTGTCGTCTCTGTGTCCTTTCTGTGTCGTCGTCTCTGTGTCGTCTCTGTGTCGTCTCTGTGCCGTCTCTCTGTGTTGTCTCTGTGTCGTCTGATGACACAGACACAGAGACGACACAGAGACGGCACAGAGACGACACAGAGACGACACAGAGACGACGACACAGAGACGACACAGACACAGAGACGACTCTCTGTGTCGTCTCTGTGTCTTTTCTGTGACACAGAGACGAAACAGAGACGACACAGACACAGAGACGACACAGAGACGACAAAGATACGACACAGAGACCAAACAGAGACGACACAGAGACGACTCTCTGTGTCGTCTCTGTGACACAGAGACGACACAGAGAGTCGTCTCTGTGTCTGTGTCGTCGCTGTGTCGTCTCGGGGGCGTCTCGGGGTCGTCGTGTCTGTGTCGTCGCGGTGTCGTCTCGGTGCCGTGTCCGATTCGTAGCGGTGTAGTGTGTGTGGCGTCTCTGTGTGGTCTCTGTGTCGTCTCTCTGTGTCGTCTTTGTGTCGACACAGAGACGACACAGAGACGACACAGAGAGTCGTCTCTGTGTCGTCTCTGTGTCTGTGTCATCTCTGTTTCGTCTCTGTGTCGTTGTTTCTGTGTCGTCTCTGTGTCGTCTCTGTGCCATCTCTGTGTCGTCTCTGTGTCGTCTCTGTGTCATCTCTGTGTCTGTTTCGTCTCTTTGTCGTCTCTGTGTCACATAGACGATACAGAGACGACACAGAGAGTCTTCTCTGTGTCGTCTCTGTGTCTGTGTCGTCTTTGTGTCGTCGTCTCTGTGTCGTCTCTGTGTCGTCTCTGTGCCATCTCTGTGTAGTCTCTGTGTCGTCTCTGTGTCTGTGGCTCCTCGGTGTCGAATGTGTGTCAAAGAGACGACACTGAGAGTCGTCTCTGTGTAGTCTCGGTGTCTGTGGATTCTCTGTGTCGTCGTCTCTTTGTGGTCTATGTGTCGTCTCTGTGTCGTGTCTGTGTCGTCTCTGTGTCGTGTCTGTTTCGTCTCTGTGTCGTCTGTGTGATTCTTGTCTGTGTCGTGTCGTTGTGGTCGTCTCTGTGTCGTCTCAGTGCCGTCTCTGTGTCGTGTCTTTGTGGTCTCTTTTTCTGTGTCGTCTCTGTGTCTTTGTCGTCTCTGTGTCGTCTCTGTGCCGTCTTTGTGCCATCTCTGTGTCGTCTCTGTTTCATCTCTGTGTCGACGCGCTGTGTCGACTCGGTGGCCGCACTGCTACGACACGGAGTCGACACAGTGTCGTCTCTGTGTCGTCTCTGTGTCTGTGTCGTCTCTTTGTCACTGTGACGACAAAGAGAGTCGTCTCTGTGTCGTCTCTGTGTCTGTGTCGTCTCTGTGTCATGTATGCACAGGTACAAACAAGAAGACATATTCACACACATGTGTTTACACACCCGTACACACAATTTCACAATTTTAAACACTTGTACACACATGTACACGCATGTACACCTATTTATACACATTTACACACATTTACCCCCAAGTACACACATGTGCAAACATGTGTGTACACAAATGTACACATACGTACACACATGTACACACCGGTACACACATGTACACACATGTACACACATATACACACATGTAAACACATGTACACACATGTCCACACATGTGCAAACATATACAAACATGTACACACATGTACACACATGTACACACATATATACATATGTACACACATATACACAAATATATACACATGTATAAATGTGTACACACATTTGTTAACACACATGTGCACAAATGTACACAAATGTACACTCATGTACACACTGTAAACACATGTACACACATGTACACACATGTACACACATGTACGCACATGTGTGTACACAAATGTACACATATTTACACACATGTACACACCTGTCAACACATGAAAACACAGGGACATGCCTATATACACATATAAACACATATAAAATCCTGTACACACATGTAAACATCAGCGCACACATTTATATACATGTACACACAGGAACACACATGTACACACAAGTACAAAAAGGTACGACAAGGTTTGGACACTCCTTTAAAACAATGTAAACTCAAGCAGACAACCGCGAAAACATGTACACACATCTATACCCATGTAAAATCATGTAAAAACGTTTAAACAAATGTACACACATGTAAAAACATGTAAGCACATGTACACACATGTACGAACATTTACACACATGTACACACATGTACACTCATGGACAAACATGTAAACACAAATAAAAACATGTATACTCATGCAAACATAGGTACACACATTTACACACTTGTACAAACATATACGCACATGTGTGTACACACATGCACACACATGTACACATATACACACATGTACACACATGTACACACATGTACACACATGTATGCTCACGTACAAACATGTACACACATGTAAACACATGTATACACATGTACACACATGTACACACATGTGTGTACACACATGTACACAAATTGACACAAATGTACACACTTGTGAACGCCCGTACACACATGTAAACCCATGTACGCACCTGTCTGATCCTTTAGACGCAATGACACACATTCGAACACACACCTGTACACATATTTAAAATCCTTTACATACCTGTACACACATTAATAAACATGGACACACATTTCCGCTCATGTCCACTCATGTAAAAACATGTACACACATGTACACACATATACACACATATATACACATGTAGACACATGTACACACATGTAAACTCATGTACACACATGTACGCACATGTGTGTACACACCTGTACACACATGTACACTTATGTACAAACATGTACACACATGTGTGTACATGTGTGTACACACATGTACACACATGTATACACATGTACACACATGTACACATTTGTACACACATGTGTGTACACAAATGTACACAAATGTACACATTTGTACACACATGTGTGTACACACATCTAAACACATATACACACATGTACACACATGTACACATTTGTACACACATGTGTGTACACACATGTACACACATGTACACATTTGTACACACATGTGTGTACAGACATGTAAACACATATACACACATGTAAAGACATGTATACACATGTTTTTACACACATGTATACACATGTACACACATGTAAACACATTTACACACATGTACACATCTGTACACACATGTATACAAATATACACACATATACATAAATTTACACACATGTACACACATGGACACACATGTAAATACATGTACACACATGTACACACATGTACACCCATGTACACACATGTACGCACATGTACACTCATGTACAAACATATACACACATGTACACACATGTAAACACATTTACAAACATGTACACATATGTACACATTTGTACACACATGTATGTACACACAAGTACGCCAATGTACACACTTGTACACACATGTACACACATGTACACATATGTACACACATGTACACACATGTTCAAACATTTACACACATGTACACACATGTACACACATGTATACACGTTTACACACATGTACACATTTGTACACACATGTACACACATGTACACAAATGTGAAACATGTACACACATGTACAAACATGTGCACACATGTAAATACATGTAAACACATGTACACATATGTTTATACAACAATTTACTCACAGGTACACACATGTACACACATGTACACGCATATAAACTAATGTACATACATGTACGCATATATATACTCATTTACACACATGTACACTCATGTACAAACATGTAC
This sequence comes from Artemia sp. Qi Xiang Cuo, assembly GCF_049724085.1. Lineage (NCBI taxonomy): Eukaryota > Metazoa > Arthropoda > Branchiopoda > Anostraca > Artemiidae > Artemia > Artemia sp. Qi Xiang Cuo. The sequence goes on along the minus strand of NC_142798.1, from coordinate 768,459 downwards.
ACACATGTACACACATGTATACACATGTACACACATGTACACACATATACACTCATTTACAAACATGTACACACATGTACACTCATGTACAAACATGTACACATATGTACACATTTGTACACAGATGTGTGTACACACATGTACACAAATGTACAAACATGTACACATATGTGTACACACATTTACACATATGTACACACATGTACACTCATGTTCAAAAATGTACACCTCGTTATACACATGTACACACACGTATACACATGTATACATATGTATACACACTTGTACCCAAATTTCTGTACACAACAGTGCAAACCTGTAAAAAAATGTACACATGTACACACATGTGCAAAAATGTATATACATTTGAACACATGTAAATATATGTGTGTACACACATTTACACACATATACACACATGTACACACCTGTACACACATGTACACACATATACACACCTGTACACACATGTACACACATGTACACACATTTACACTCATGTAAAAACATGTACACACATGTACACACATGTATACACATATACACACATGTACACACTTGTACACACATGTACTACATGTGTGTACACACATGTGTGTACAAATGTGTACATGTGTGTACATGTGTATACATGTGTGTACGTTTTTATACATATTTGTACGTGTGTGTACTTGTGTGTACAAACATGTACACACATGTATACACATGTACACACATTTCTGTACATGTTTGTACCTGAGTTTACGTGTGTGTACATGTGTGTACATCTGTGTACATGTGTGTACATGTTTGTACATGTGTGTACACACATGTGCTACATGTGTGTACATGAGTGTACATGTGTGTACATGTGTGTACATGTGTATACATGTGGGTACATGTGTTTACAGGTTTGTACATGAGTGTAAATGTGTGTACATGGGTGTACATATGTGTACATGTTTGTATATTAGTATACATGTGTGTACATGTGTGAATATGTTTGTAAATGTGTATAAATTGGTGTATAAACATTTGTGTATATGTCTGTACATGTGTATACATGTTTTTACATGCATATTCATTCTTTTACATCTGTTTGAATGTGTGTACATGTGTGTACATGTGTGTACATTTGTGTACATGTGTGTACACACATGTGTGTACAAATGTATAAATGTGTGTATTTGCGTATACATGTGTGTACATGGTTGTACATGAGTGTACATACATGTACACACATGAACACACATGTGTGTGCATGTGTGTACATGTGAGTACATGTGTATAAATGTGTTTACACGTTTATACATCTGTGTAATGGTGTGTACACACATGTGCGTACATGTGTGTACATGTGTGTACACCCATGTATGTATATGTGTATACATGTGTGTGCTTGTGTGTACATGTTTGTACATGTGTGTACATGTGTATACATGTGTGTACATGTGTGTACATGTGTGTATATGTGTGTACATGTGTGTACATGTGTTTACATGAGTGTACATGTGTGTACATGTGTGTACATGTGTATACATGTGTGTACATGTGTGTACATGTGTGTACACACATGTACACACATGTATACACAAGTACACACATGTACACATTTGTACACACATTTGTGTACACACATGTACACAAATGTACAAAAATGTACGAACATGTACACACATGTACAAACATGTACACACATGTACACACATTAATACACATGTACACACATGTACACACATGTACACACATGTAAACACATGTATACACATGTACATATATGTATACACATATACACACATGTACACACATGTACACACTTGTACACTCATACACACATGTACTACATGTGTGTACACACATGTGTGTACAAATGTGTACATGTGTGTACATGTGTATACATGTGTGTACATGTTTTTACATGAGTGTACATGTGTGTACACACATGTACACACATGTATACACATGTACACACATGTGTGTACATGTTTTTTCATGAGTGTACATGTGTGTATATGTGTGTACATGTGTGTACACACATGTGCTACATATGTGTAAATAAGTGTACATGTGTGTACGTGTGTGTACATGTGTGTACGTTTGTGTACATGTGTGTATATGTGTGTACATGTGTGTACATGTGTGTACATGTGTTTACAGATGTATACGGTAGAGTACATGAGTACTCATGTGTGAACATATGTTTACATGTTTTTACATGTGTATCCAGGTGTTTACATGTTTGTGTTTGTTTGTACATGTGTGTACATGTGTGTGCATACATTTGCATACATTTGTATACAGACGTTTATATGTGTGCATATGTGTGTACATGTGTGTACATTTGTGCAAAGTTGTGTACACACATGTGTGTACAACTGTGTAAATGTGTGTACATGTGTGTACATGTGTGTATATGTGTTTACACAAATTTACACACATTTACATACATGTACACAAATGTGTGTACATGTTTGTACATGTGTGTAACTGTGTCTACATGTATGTACATCTGTTCACATGTTTGTACATTTGTGTACAAATTTGTACACACCTGTGAGTACATTTTTGTACATATGTGTACATGTGTGTAAATGTGTGTGCAGGTGTGTACATGTTTGTACATGAGTGTACATGTGTGTACATGTGTGTATATGTGTATACATGTGTGTACATGTGTATAGACGACAAAAAGACGTACATGTGCATGAGACGACATGTGCATGACATGTATACATGTGTGTACATGTGCATGAGACGACAAAAAGACGACACAGACACAGAGACGACACAGAGACGACTCTCTGTGTCGTCTCGTTGTCGTCTCTGTGACACAGAGACGACACAGAGACGACACAGACACAGAGACGACAAAGAGACGACTCTGTGTCGTCTCTGTGTCGTCTCTGTGTCGACACAAAGACGACACAGAGAGACGACACAGAGACGACACAGAGATGACAGAGAGACGGCACAGAGACGACACAGAGACGACACAGAGATGACGACACAGAGACGACACAGAGACGACACAGACACAGAGACGACCGACTCTCTGTGTCGTCTCTGTGTCGTTTCTGTTACACAGAGACGACACAGAGACGAGACAACGACGACACAGACACAGAGACGACACAGAGACGACTCAGTGTCGTCAAAGAGCCGACAGAGACGGCACAGAGACGACACAGAGACGACACAGAGATGACGACACAGAGACGACACAGACACAGAGACGACACAGAGACGACTCTCTGTGTTATCTCTGTGTCACAGAGACACCACTGAGAGTTCTCTCTGGGTATTCTCGGTGTCTTTGTCGTCTCGGTGTCATGTAGTTTTTGGCGCTTTTTCTTAAGCTCGGGTTCATGCATTTTTCGTCTCTGTTCCAACTGTGTCTCGTCTGATTGTCGAGTCTGTTTCGTCTCTCTGTGTCGACACAGAGACGACAAAGAGACGACACAGAGTCGTGTCGGTGTGGGCTCGGGGTCTGTGTCGTCTCTTTGTCACAAAGAAGACACAGAGAGTCGTCAGTGTGTCGGCTCTGTGTCTGTGTCGTCTCGGTGTCGTCTCTGTGTCGTCCCGGTGTCGTCGTCTCGGTGTCGTCTCTGTGTCGTCTCTGTGTCTTCTCTGTGTCGTCTCTGTGTCGTCTCTGTGTCGTGTCTGTGTCTGTGTCGTCTCTGTGTCGGCTCGGTTTCACATAGTACACACATAGAGTAATCTATGTGTCTTCTTTGTGTCTGTGTCGTCTCTGGGTCGTCGTCTCTGTGTCGTCTCTGTGTCGTCTCTGTGTCGTCTCTGTGTCATCTCTGAGTCGTCTGTGGTTCGGCGGGGTGTCGGGTTCGTGACGGAGATGTCTATGTGTCACAGAGACGACACAAAGACGACACAGAGAGTCGTCTCTGTGTCGTCTCTGTGTCTGTGTCGTCTCGGTGTCATCTCTGTGTCTTCGTCTCTGTGTCGTCTCTGTGTCGTCTCTGTGCCGTCTTTGTGTTGTCTCTGTGTCTTCTCTGTGTCGTCTCTCTGTGTCGTCTCTGTGTCGACACAGAGACGACACAGAGACGAAACAGAGTCGTCTCTTTGTCGTCTCTGTGTCTGTGTCGTCTCGGTGTCACAGAGACGACACAGAGACGACACAGAGAGTCGTCTCTGTGTCGTCTCTGTGTCGGTATCGTCTCTGTGTCGTCTCTGTGTCGTCTCTGTGTCGTCGTCTCTGTGTCGTCTCTGTGTCGTCTCTGTATCGTCTCTGTGTCGTCTCTGTGTCGTCTCTGTTTCGTCTCTGTCATCTTTGTGTCGTCTCTGTGTCACAGAGACGACACAGAGACGACACACAGAGTCGTCTCTGTGTCGTCTCTGTGTCTGTGTCGTCTCTGTGTCGTCGTCTCTTTTTCGTCGTCTCTGTGTCGTCTCTGTGTCGTCTCTGTGCCATCTCTGTGTCGTCTCTGTGTTGTCTCTGTGTCTTCTCTGTGTCGTCTCTCTGTGTCGTCTCTGTGTCGACACAAAGACGACACAGAGTCGTCTCTGTGTTGTCTCTGTGTCTTTGTCGTCTCTGTGTCACAGAGACGACACAGAGACGACAAAGAGAGTCGTCTCTGTGTCGTCTCTGTGTCTGTGTCGTCTCTGTGTCGTGTATACACATGTACACACATGTAGACATTTGTACACACATGTGTGTACACACATGTACACAAATGTACACAAATTTACACACATGTACACACATGTATACACATGTACGAACATGTACACACATGTACACACATGTGTGTACACAAATGTAAACACATTTAAACACATGTACACACAGGTACACACATTTATACACCTGTAAATACATATCCACATTTGTACACACATATAATCACTTGTACACACATATAAACACATGTAAACACATTTGAACACATGTACACAAATGTAAACACTTGTAAACACATGTACAATCATGTACACACTTGTACATATATTTGTGTACACATATGTACATAAATGTACACAAATGTACACACATGTACACACATGTAAACACATGTACACACATGTATACACATGTACACACATGTACACACATGTGTGTACACAAATGTACACACATTTACACCCATGTACACACATGTCCACACATGTACACACATATACACACATATACACACATATACACATATGTACACTCATATAAAAACATTTACACACATGTGGAAAAATGTATATACATTTTCACACATGTACACACATGTACACTCATGTACAAACATGTAAACATATATACACACATTTAAATACATGTACACCAATTAACAAACAGATTCAATAACGTGAGCACTGGCAAACACATGTATAAATATGTACACAAATGTAAACAAATGTTTTTACACACATGTGAGTAAATTTACACAACCATATATACATGTTAACACATGTATACACATACACACACATGTACACACATGTACACACATGTACACACATATACACACATGTACACTCATGCACAAAGATCTATACACATGTACACACATGTACACTCATGTACACACAGTTACACACATGATTGTACACACATGTAAACACATGTAAACACATATACACTCATGTGCACACATGTACAAAAATGTACACTCGTGTACACACATTTAGACACACTTACACACATGCACAAACATGTAAACACATGTGTCTACATGTGTGTAAATGATTGTAAACACATATACACACATGTACACACATGTATACACATGTACACACATGTATACACATGTACACACCTGTACACATTTGTACACACATGTGTGTACAAACATGTGTGTACACAAATGTACAAACATGTACACACATGTACACACATGTAAACACATGTACACACATGTATACACATGTACACACATGTACACACATGTACACACATGTAAACACATGTGTGTACACAAATGTACACACATCTACACACATGTACACACATCTAAACACATTTACATACATGTACACCCAGGTACACACATATAATCTCAACGAAAAACATGTACACACATTTAAAAACCTGCACATACCTGTACACACATGCAACAATCGGTATTCTCCGGTGTATACACAAATTTATACATAGGTAAAAACAGTGTAGCTCCTGTGAGTCCGACCCAGTCCACTACGGAATAAACCGCACCATTCCATAATAAACACATACACACCTGTATACATATTTGTATACACATGTGTGTACATGTGTAAACATGTACATATTTGTATACACATGTGTGTACACACATGTACACAAATGTACACATTTGTCTCTGTGTCGAAGTGTGTCGAAAATTTTCTTTTTTAAGCTTCAAAAAAATTTTGTGTTGTTTCTACAAAACAAAATTTTACCTTAATTTTTAGTTATCAGTTTCTTTTTCTCTTTCTTTAGCTCTGAAAATGCAATTTCAGTTTTCTGAAAAGAATTTTAAGTCGTATCAAAGTTTTATTTCCAAACTATTTAAGGAAAATGAATTTTTCAGGGATCAGTTTACAGGCTAAAATAGCTCATGCCCTGGGAAGGTAATTTCAAGTATATACATCCACTCCTTCTCCTTCTAGAGTATCCTGAACTTTGGTGACCTTTAAAAATATGTGAGTTATAGAATTGAAACCCTGCAAAATAGATCTTTTGCTTAAATGAAGTACAACAAAATTGTTTTCAGCTTCACAACTTTTGCTCAATCCCAATTCATAAGGTTTTAAAGATAGAGCCTATGCAAAAACATTTCCTGAAGTTTGGAAATAAAACTTTTGATATGTATATATATATATATATATATATATATATATATATATATATATATATATATATATATATATATATATATATATATATATATATATATATATATATATATATATATATATATATATATATATATATATATAAAAAAAAATAAAAAAAAAAATATATATATATATATATATATATATATATATATATATATATATATATATATATATATATATATATATATATATATATATATATATATATATATATATATATATATATATATATATATATATATATATATATATATATATATATATATATATATATATATATATATATATATATATATATAAGAATATATATATATATATATATGGTAAAATTATACTTCTATGGTAAAATTCTATGGTAAATATATATGGTACTATATATATATATATATATATATATATATATATATATATATATATATATATATATATATATATATATACATAGGCCTATCTTTAAAACCTTATGAATTGGGATTGAGCAAAGTTGTGAAGCTGAAAACAATTTTGTTGTACTTCATTTAAGCAGAAGATCCATTTTGCAGGGTTTCACTTCTATAACTCACATATTTTTAATGGTCACCAAAGGTCAGGACACTCTAGAAGGAGAAGGAGTGGAGGTAGATACTTCAAAGTACCTTCCCAGGGCATGGGCTATTTTAGCCTGTAGACTGATCCCTGAAAAATTCATTTTCCTAACATAACCCCTTTCCAAGATAGTCTAAAGTAGCTAAAAAGTAGCTAAAGTAGAATTTTACATATATATATATATATATATATACATATATATATATATATATATATATATATATATATATATATATATATATATATATATATATATATATATATATATATATATATATATATATATATATATATATATATATATATATATATATATATATATATATATATATATATATATATATATATATATATATATATATATATATATATATATATATATATATATATATATATATATATATATATATATATATATATATATATATATATATATATATATATATATATATATATATATATATATATATATATATATATATATATATATATATATATATATATATATATATATATATATATATATATATATATATATATATATATATATATATATATATATGTGTGTGTGTGTGTGTGTGTGTGTATATATATAATTATATAGCGTTGAATATAATAGTAAAGTACACACAGCTTCAATATTTCTTTATTATTATTATGTAGAAATTCTACCTAAGTAGAATTTTACCGTAGAATTATAAACTAGAAATTAAAATTGTGCTTCAGCTACTTGTGTCCATCTTGGAATCTGGCTAGGTTAGGAAAATGACACTCTCAAGAATGCGTCTACAGGCAAAAGTATGTCCTGAGAAGGGATATGTCCTGGGACTTTGAATTAACTGCCTCCACTCATTCTCCCTCTAGAGGGTCCTAAAATGTGCCCACACAACAGGTCTATGCCGCTTGAAATTATGACAAAACAACATTTTACCTTAATTTTTAGTTATCAGTTTCTTTTTCTCTTTCTTTAGCTCTGAAAATGTAATTTTAGTTTTCTGAGTAGAATTTTAAGCCGTATCAAAGTTTTATTTCCAAACTTCAGGATATGTATTTGCATAGGCCTATTTTTAAAACCTTATGAATTGGGATTGATCAAAGTTGTGAAGCTGAAATTAATTTTGTTCTACTTCATTTAAGCAAAAGATCTATTTTGCAGGGTTTCAATTCTATAAATCCCAGATTTTTAAAGGTCACCAAAGGTCAGGATACTAAAGAAGCAGAAGGAATGGAGGTAGATACTTCAAATCACCTTCCCATGGAATGGGCTAATTTAGCCTGTAGACTGATCCCTGAAAAATTCATTTTCCTAACATAGTTTGGAAATAAAACTTTGATACGACTTAAAATTCTGCTCAGAAGACTGAAATTGCATTTTCAGAGCTAAAGAAAGAGAAAAAAACTGATAACTAAAACTTACGGTAAAATGTTGTTTTGTACAAACAACACAAAATATTTTGAAGCTTAAAAAAGAAAATTTTCTGGAAGGAGTCAAGGTTTGAAACCTTCACAGGCTTTAAATTGGCCTGTAGAATCATTTCTGAAAGTTTCACTCACCCACCAAAACAAATTTGTGAATTATGGTCAATTTATAAGTACAGGTTTTTATAAGGTTAATTTAAGGATAAAAAGGTTTCTTGAATAATCCTATAATGCTAGGAGCACAATGCATAAAATTCTTCTTAAAGGAAAGCATATATATTCAAATGTAACAGGTGGTTTCTACATCCTAAAGCTCAAACTCCTTCATGCATTAACACATACCTCTTCTCCAAATTATACTGTTTACCATTTTTATTATTATTATAAAATAGCAATAGATTAACATTCTAATTGAAATATTGTGTTCCTACCGAAAACTCTGTCAAATAATGCACATGACCCCCCTAAGCAGTGGTTACTATCTGTTGGCAAAGACACATTGTCCTCAAAATGCAAGACTTGCATCTATATATGGTAGGATGTAGATGAAAATCAAGACTTTGCAAGGAAAGGTGCTTTAACAGACTGCTTACCTCTGAGTGTATATTGGTATCTAAGTGAGCAATTTAAAAGGTTTCTTATTCTATCTGAATCAACATATATATATTGTAGTTTTTAAGCCTGTTAGGAACCTACTACCTACCTACCAGAAGGGTTAGGGATAATCGGAAAATTATAAGATAGTAATCTAAATATTGTCTTGATTGTATTTCTGGCCTCCAAATCCCCCTTTTTCTAAGAGTCATCCTTCATCAAAAACACTTTTGCTGAAGTCAAAGCAAAAAAAAAAGGGATGTAAGATTCGTTTTCGTGAGTATTATGGGTGTATTTAACAAGTTGAGTGTATTGATTTAAGGCTAGCAGGATACATGAGGTTCTAGCTCGGCCTTGTTTTGTTTTTTTTTTTTTTTTTATCGTAAAAGGTGTACTGGTACTTTCAGTATTTATAGACGTTAGAAAGGCTTTTGACACGGTGATTCATAAAATTTTATTGCGTAGGGTAAGCCGTTTAGGGATGCAAGGGGTTATTCTGGAATCGTTTGAATCTTATCTTAACCAGCGGATTATTCAAGTCTATTAAAAATTATATTTCAAAAACTTTTATTACTCTGAAAATGTAATTTTGTCGTTCTGATAGTTCTGAAAATGTAATTCCTGTTATTTGAGTAGAATTTTAAGCTATTTCAATGTTTTTTTTTTCAAAATTTAGGAAATGTATTTGTGGATCTTTGAAACCTCATAAAGTCGGATTGAGCAAAGTTGTGAACCTGAAAACAGTTTTGGGCACTCCTGTACTAAATGGACTTTTGAAGCCAGTCACAAAAACTTGAGGTATCCACTATAGAATAGTCAATGATATAACCCGTTTTTGACATGTTAACTCCTATACAGTAGGCAATGATAGCATGGTTTTCATTGTGTATATAATATTAAACTGTGTTTTTTGGAGGTTTTAGGGGAGGGGGTAAGGATACATAGATTAGGTTTTGTATTTAATATAAGCTTTTATATATATATATATATATATATATATATATATATATATATATATATATATATATATATATATATATATATATGAAAAATTCATTTTCCTAACATAACCCCTTTCCAAAGATAGTCTAAAGTAGCTAAAGTAGAATTTTACCTATATATATATATATGTATATGTATATATATATAACACCTTTACTACATATAAAAATACTATAAATTTTTAGTTATCAGTTAATTTTTAGTTATCAGTTAATTTATCTTAATTTTTTGTTATCAGTTTCTTTTTCTCTTTCTTTAGCTATGAAAATGTAATTTTAGTTTTCTGAGCAGACATTTATGCTATATAAAATTTTTAGGTCCAAACTTTTTAATCTGTAAGTTCCCTGGCTTATTTTAAAAACACGGTATAGTCTGATTGAGCAAAGTTGTTAAGCTGAAATCAATTTAGTTCTGATTCATTTAAGCGAAAGATCCCTTTTGAAAGGTGCCAATTCTATAAATCCCATATTTTTAAAGTTTACCAAAGGTCAGGACACTCTAGAAGGAGAAGGAGTGGAGGTATATACTTCAAAGTACCTTCCCAGGGCATGGGCTATTTTAGCCTGTAGACTGATCTCTGAAAAATTCATTTTCCTATCATAACCCCTTTCCAAGATAGTCTAAAGTAGCTAAAGTAGAATTTTACCTTTACATATATATATATGTATATGTATATATATATAACACCTTTACAACATATAAAAATACTATAAATTAAATGAATATGGAACTGGAGGATTTTTCAGATATTAATTCATTTCATCATATATCAATTCATAAACAAATCCGTGTGTGACGTAGTAGCTCACATGGAAGGGTGCTATACGAATCCTCAAGTTCAAGTAAGGAGACTTCAGGTTCGAATCCTGGCTATGTCATTTTTCATTATTGTAATTTATATTTTCTTTTGTGTCTTTTACCAGAGCATTTCTGAAAGTAAAAGAGAGGCAACGCTATAGCGTTGAATATAATAGTAAAGGACACACGGATACAATATTTATTTATTAATATCATGTAGAAATTCTAGCTAAAGTAGAATTTTACAATATAAATATAAACTATAAAAAAAAATACTGCTTAAGCTGCTTTTGTCTATCTTGGACTCTGGCTAGGTTATGAAAATGACACTTTCGGGAATGCGTCTACAGACCAAAGTATGTCCTGGGATTTTGAATTACCTGCCTCCACTCCTTCTCCCTATAGAGGGTCCATTTTGCAGGGTTTCAATTCTATAACTCACATATTTTTAAAGGTCACCAAAGGTCAGGACACTCTAGAAGGAGAAGGAGTGGAGGTAGATACTTCAAAGTACCTTCAAATTCAAGTAAGGAGGTTCCAGGTTTGAATCCTGGTTATGTCATTTTTTATTATTGTAATTTTTATTTTAGTTTATTTCTTTTACCAGAGCATTTCTGAAAGTAAAAGAGAGGCAACGCTATAGCGTTAAATATAATAGTAAAGGACACACGGCTTCAATATTTCTTTATTATTATTATGTAGAAATTCTAGCTAAAGTAGAATTTTACCGTAGAATTATAAACTAGAAAATAAAATTCTACTTCAGCTACTTTTGTCTATCTTGGAATCTGGCTAGGTTAGGAAAATGACACTTCCGGGAATGGGTCTACAGGCCAAAGTATGTCCTGGGATTTTGAATTACCTGCCTCCACTCCTTCTCCCTCTAGAGGGTCCCTGAAATTTGCCTACATGACAGGTCTATGCTCCTTTGAAATTTTCACAAAACAACATTTTACCTTAATTTTTTGTTATCAGTTTCTTTTTCTCTTTCTTTAGCTAAGAAAATGCAATTTTAGTTTTCTGAGCAGAATTTTAAGCCGTATCAAAGTTTTATTTCAAAACTTCAGGAAATGTATTTGCATAGGCCTATCTTTAAAACCTTATAAATTGGGAATTAGCAAAGTTCTGAAGCTGAAAACAATTTTGTTGTACTTCATTTAAGCAGAAGATCTATTTTGCAGGGTTTCACTTCTATAACTCACATATTTTTAAAGGTTACCAAAGTTCAGGACACTCTAGAAGGAGAAAGAGTGGAGGTAGATACTTCAAAGTGCCTTCCCATGGCATAGGCTATTTTAGCCTGTAGTCTGATCCCTGATAAATTCATTTTCCTATCATAACCCCTTTCCAAGATAGTCAAAAGTAGCTAAAGTAGAATTTTACCATATATATATATATATATATATATATATATATATATATATATATATATATATATATATATATATATATATATATATATATATATATATATATATATATATATATATATATATATATATATATATATATATATATATATATATATATATATATATATATATATATATATATATATATATATATATATATATATATATATATATATATATATATATATATATATATATATATATATATATATATATATATATATATATATATATATATATATATATATATATATATATATATATATATATATATATATATATATATATATATATATATATATATATATATATATATATATATATATATATATATATATATATATATATATATATATATATATATATATATATATATATATATATATATATATATATATATATATATATATATATATATATATATATATATATATATATATATATATGTGTATATATATATATATATATATAGCTTTCCTTTAAGAAGAATTGTATGCATTGTGCTCCTAGCATTATAGGATTTTTCAAGAAATCCTTTTATCCTTAAATTAACCATATAAAAAACCTGTACTTATAAATTGACCATAATTTACAAATTTGTTTTGATGGGTGAATGAAACTTCCAGAAATGATTCTACAGGCCAATTTAAAGCCTGTGAAGGTTTCAAACCTTGACTCCTTCCAGAAAATTTTCTTTTTTAAGCTTCAAAATATTGTGTGTTGTTTGTACAAAACAACATTTTACCGTCATTTTTTAGTTATCAGTTTTTTTCTCTCTTTCTTTAGCTCTGAAAATGCAATTTCAGTTTTCTGAGCAGAATTTTAAGTCGTATCAAAGTTTTATTTCCAAACTATTTAAGGAAAATTAATTTTTCAGGGATCAGTCTACAGGCTAAAATAGCCCATGCCCTGGGAAGGTACTTTGAAGTATTAGTATTACCAATTACGTAACTTATGTTGTTACGGTAAAATGTTGGTGTTATACCAACATTATATATATACACACACACACACACACACACACACACACACACACACACACACACACACACACACACACACACACACACACACACACACACACACACACACACACACACACACACACACACACACACACACACACACACACACACACACACACACACACACACACACACACACACACACACACACACACACACACACACACACACACACACACATATATATATATATATATATATATATATATATATATATATATATATATATATATATATATATATATATATATATATATATATATATATATATATATATATATATATATATATATATATATATATATATATATATATATATATATATATATATGATATATATATATATACGATATATATATATATATATATATATATATATATATATATATATATATATATATATATATATATATATATATATTATATATATATATATATATATATATATATATATATATATATATATATATATATATATATATATATATATATATATATATATATATATATATATATAATGTTGGTATAACACCAGCATTTTACCGTAACAACATAAGTTACGTAATTGGTAATACTAACTATGCTCTCTTATGGGACATTACCTTCTACGTTCATTCCAACTAATGTAACTGGTAATACTAACTGTGTTCTCTTATGGAACATTACCCTCTACGCTCATTCCAATTAATGCAACTGGTAATACTAACTATGCTCTCTTATGGAACATCACCTTCAGCCTTCGTTCCGACTAGTGAAAATGTTAATCCTACTTCTTTGATTGATTATTATTATTTTATATTGTTGACTTTTGTGCTAATTCTATACAAGTGAATAAGTATAGTTGCTCAGAGCCATCTTAGCAGGAAACTCGATATCGAATATTAACAATTTTCAAAGCTTCTAAAAAAGTTTATAATTCGCGTTGCAGAAAAGCTACTCTCTTTATTATTTTTTACCACAGAAAAAAATCTCTCTCAGTACTTTGGCACTTTCAAGCAGTTAAATTTTCACTGAAAAGGACACTATAAACAACAAGTAGAACAATAGGGAATTTTTTTACATGACAGTGGAATGCACGCTTCAAATGGATCACTCACCTTTGATCTTTCTTATTTAAATAAAAATATTAAAAAATTCAATAAAATTAAAAAAAAACTTAAAAATTTATATATATATATATATATATATATATATATATATATATATATATATATATATATATATATATATATATATATATATATATATATATATATATATATATATATATATATATATATATATATATATATATATATATATATATATATATATATATATATATAAGTACCTCACAAATATATAAAAATACTATAAATGAAATGAATTTGGAGCTGGAGGATTTTTCTGATGTTAATTTATTTCGTCATATACCGATTCATAAATAAATGTGTGACGTAGTAGCTCAAATGGTAGAGCGCTATACGTTAGTAAGGAGGTTCCAGGTTCGAATCCTGGTTATGTGATTTTTTATTATTGTAATTTTTATTTTATTTTATTTCTTTTACCAGAGCATTTCTGAAAGTAAAAGAGAGGCAACGCTATAGCGTTAAATATAATAGTAAAGGACATATGACTTCAATATTCCTTTATTATTATTATGTAGAAATTCTAGCTAAAGTAGAATTTTATCGTAGAATTATAAACTAGAAAATAAAATTCTACTTCAGCTACTTTTGTCCTTATTGGAATCTGGCTAGGTTAGGAAAATGACACTTTCAGGAATGGGTATACAGGCCAAAGTATGTCCTGGGAAGGGATATGTCCTGGCATTTTGAATTACCTGCCCCCACTCCTTCTCCCTCTAGAGGGTCCTGAAATTTGCCTACATGACAGGTCTATACCCCATGAAATTTTGAAAAAACAACATTTTACCTTAATTTTTAGTTATCAGTTTCTTTTTCTCTCTCTTTTGCTCTCAAAATGCAATTTCAGTTTTCTGAGCAGAATTTTAAGCCGTATCAAAGTTTTATTTCCAAACTTTAGGAAATGTATTTGCATAGGCCTATCTTTAAAACCTTATGAATTGGGATTGAGCAAAGTTGTGATGCTTAAAATAATTTTGTTGTACTTCATTTAAGCAGAAGATCTATTTTGCAGGGTTTCACTTCTATAACTCATTTATTTTTAAAGGTCACCAAAGTCAGGACACTATAGAAGGAGAAAGAATGGAGGTAGATACTTCAAAGTACCTTCCCAGGGCATAGGCTATTTTAGCCTGTAGACTGATCCCTGAAAAATTCATTTTCCTAACATAACCCCTTTCCAAGATAGTCAAAAGTAGCTAAAGTAGAATTTTACCTTTATATAATTCCTTCTCAATAGCCCCAATTATGCATTAATATTCTGGTAATATACAGAACAATCTTTTATACAATTTTCTAGGAACACAGCCATAGCCTACAAATTGTATATATGATTTAATTTTATAAGAATATTTGTAGTTTCGGAAGGAATTGTATTATAAGCTTTGTATATTAAAACTTAACTTCACAGAGTTTTATCAAGACAAATCTCACTATAATGTATTCATACGAAAACTTTGAAGCCATATCATGTTCTATGTGGATTATACTCAAGTACGTCAACAGCTACTTGGCCGTTCTGTTTATAAGATAATTTTTAATTAATTTTAATTTGCTGAAGCTTCTTTTATTAGAATAATCTGATACTGGCATTGTTAAATCCATTTTCAAGGCAAAAATTGGCACGTTTCAGAACCGGGAAATTAGGATCAGAATTTTGTTCGATCGGATCAAAAAAAGTGCTTTACGAACCGGCACCCTCTAATAATCAGCACCCAGGCCAGGCTGCTCCCTTGCCCCTTAGATCTGCCCTTGCTTTAATAATAAAAATTCACCACCACCCCTCGGAAAACTTATCCATTTGTCAGCTAACGACAGTATATTCAAGTTTGATAATTATTGTAGAATATTAAATCAGCCAAGCCCAATTTGAAAAACATTATTGAATACCAAGTAAACCCAAGAAAATTACGGAAAAAGAAATTTTTATAATTTTGGTAGCGTGTTACATGACAGAATTCATATCTTTCAATCAGTTTATTGAATATCCTGAAAATGTGAGTAATTTGAATAGACAGAATTGTCAATTATTTTTGTTTAGGTTGCCCCAGCCCCATTCAGCTAGATAAGTAATAAAAAAGCCTGCGAGGGTAGAGGAGGAGGGGGATTTTATGCCAAAACCTCCGCAAGATTGCACTCTTCAACTTTTTTAAGTTTCTCAGCGATTGGATGAATAGTGTAGTAATGCATATAGGATTCACACAGACACACAGATATACTAACACTTGCATTCGATTACATATACATATGCATATATATAAATATATATACATATATATATACACATATATATACATATACATATATACACACACACATATATATATATATATATATATATATATATATATATATATATATATATATATATATATATATATATATATATATATATATATATATATATATATATATATATATATATATATATATATATATATATATATTTATATATATATATATATATATATATATATATATATATATATATATATATATATATATATATATATATATATATATATATATATATATATATATATATATATATATATATATATATATATATATATATATATATATATATATATATAAAGCTTATATTAAATATAAAACCTAATCTATGTATCCTTACCCCCTCCCCCCTAAAACCTCCAAAAAACACAGTTTAATATTGTTTACACAATGAAAACCAAGCTATCATTGCCTACTGTATAGGAGTTAACATGTCAAAAACGGGTTATAGCATTGACTATTCTATAGTGGATACCTCAAGTTTTTGTGACTGGCTTCAAAAGTCCATTTAGTACAGGAGTGCCCAAAACTGTTTTCAGCTTCACAACTTTGCTCAATCCTACTTTATGAGGTTTCAAAGATCCAAAAATACATTTCCTAAATTTTGAAAAAAAAACATTGAAATAGCTTAAAATTCTACTCAAATAACAGGAATTACATTTTCAGAACTATCAGAACGACAAAATTACATTTTCAGAACAATAAAAGTTTTTGAAATATAATTTTTAATAGACTTGAATTATCCGCTGGGTAAGATAAGATTCAAACAATTACAGAATAACCGCTTGCATCCCTAAACAGCTTACCCTACGCAATAAAATTTTATGAATCACCGTGTCAAAAGCCTTTCTAACGTCTATAAATACTGAAAGTACCAGTACACTTTTTTCGATAAAAAAAAAAAAAAACAATACAAGGCCTAGCTAGAACCTCATGTATCCTGCTAGCCTTAACTCACTACGCTAAAATTTTTAATTAAACCCAAAATGCAAACGAAAACGAAGCTTACATCCCTTTTGTTTTTGCTTTGACTTAAGCAAAAGTGTTTTTGATGAAGGATGACTCTTAGAAAAAGGGGGATTTGGAGGCCAGAAATACAATCAAGACAATATTTAGATTACTATCTTATAATTTTCCGATTATCCCTAACCCTTCTGGTAGGTAGGTAGTAGGTTCCTAACAGGCTTAAAAATTACAATATATATATATGTTGATTCAGATAGAATAAGAAACCTTTTAAATTGCTCACTTAGATACCAATATACACTCAGAGGTAAGCAGTCTGTTAAAACACCTTTCCTTGCAAAGTTTTGATTGTCATTTACATCCTACCTTATATAGATAAAAGTCTTACATTTTGAGGACAATGTGTCTTTGCCAGCAGATAGTAACCACTGCATAGGGGGGTCAAGTGCATTATTTGACAGAATTTCCGTTAGGAACACAATATTTCAATTAGAATGTTAATCTATTGCTATTTTATAATAATAATAAAAATGGTAAACAGTATAATTTGGAGAAGAGGTATGTGTTAATGGATGAAGGAGTTTGAGCTTTAGGATGTAGAAACCACCTGTTACATTTGAACATATATGCTTTCCTTTAAGAAGAATTGTATGCATTGTGCTCCTAGCATTATAGGATTTTTCAAGAAATCCTTTTATCCTTAAATTAACCATATAAAAAACCTGTACTTATAAATTGACCATAATTTACAAATTTGGTTTGGTGGGTGAGTGAAACTTTCAGAAATGATTCTACAGGCCAATTTAAAGCCTGTGAAGGTTTCAAACCTTGACTCCTTCCAGAAAATTTTCTTTTTTAAGCTTCAAAATATTTTGTGTTGTTTGTACAAAAAAACATTTTACCTTCATTTTTAGTTATCAGTTTTTTTTCTCTTTCTTTAGCTCTGAAAATGCAATTTCAGTTTTCTGAGCAGAATTTTAAGTCGTATCAAAGTTTTATTTCCAAACTATGTTAGGAAAATGAATTTTTCAGGGATCAGTCTACAGGCTAAAATAGCCCATGCCCTGGGAAGGTAATTTGAAGTATCTACCTCCATTCGTTCTGCTTCTAGAGTATCCTGACCTTTGGTGACCTTTAAAAATATGTGAGTTATAGAATTGGAACCCTGCAAAATGGATCTTTTGTTTAAATGAAGCACAACAAAATTGTTTTCAGCTTCACAACTTTGCTCAATCCCAATTCATAAGGTTTTAAAGATAGGCCTATGCAAATACATTTCCTGAAGTTTGGAAATAAAAACTTTGATACGGCTTAAAATTCTGCTCAGAAAACTAAAATTACATTTTCAGAGCTAAAGAAAGAGAAAAAGAAACTGATAACTAAAAATTAAGGTAAAATGTTGTTTTGTCAAAATTTCAAGCGGCATAGACCTGTCATGTAGGCAAATTTCAGGACCCTATAGAGGGAGAAGGAGAGGAGGCAGGTAATTCAAAATCCCAGGACATATCTCTTCTGAGGACATACTTTTGTCTATAGACGCATTCTTGAGAGTGTCATTTTCCTAACCTAGCCAGATTCCAATATGGACAAAAGTAGCTGAAGTAGAATTTTATTTTCTAGTTTATAATTCTACGGTAAAATTCTACTTTAGCTAGAATTTCTACATGATAATAATAAAGAAATATTGAAGCCGTGTGTACTTTACTATTATATTCAACGCTATAGGCAACACTATATATATATATATATATATATATATATATATATATATATATATATATATATATATATATATATATATATATATATATATATATATATATATATATATATATATATATATATATATATATATATATATATATATATATATATATATATATATATATATATATATATATATATATATATATATATATATATATATATATATATATATATATATATATATATATATATATATATATATATATATATATATTATATATATATATATATATATATATGGTAAAATTCTACTTTAGCTACTTTTTAGCTACTTTAGACTATCTTGGAAAGGGGTTATGTTAGGAAAATGAATTTTTCAGGGATCAGTCTACAGGCTAAAATAGCCCATGCCCTGGGAAGGTACTTTGAAGTATATACCTCCACTCCTTCTCCTTCTAGAGTGTCCTGACCTTTGGTGACCATTAAAAATATGTGAGTTATAGAAGTGAAACCCTGCAAAATAGATCTTCTGCTTAAATGAAGTACAACAAAATTGTTTTCAGCTTCACAACTTTGCTCAATCCCAATTCATAAGGTTTTAAAGATAGGCCTATGTATATATATATATATATATATATATATATATATATATATATATATATATATATATATATATATATATATATATATATATATATATATATATATATATATATATATATATATATATATATATATATATATATATTTTTTACCATATATTTACCATAGAATTTTACCATAGAAGTAGAATTTTACCATATATATATATATATGTATATATATATATATATATGTGTGTATATATATATATATATATATATATATATATATATATATATATATATATATATATATATATATATATATATATATATATATATATATATATATATATATATATATATATATATATATGTGTGTGTGTGTATATACATACATGTACACACATGTGTGTACATGTCTTTACATGAGTGTACATGTGTGTATATGTGTGTACATGTGTGTACATGTGTGTACATGTGTGTACATGTGTGTATATGTGTGTACATGTGTGTATATGTGTACCGGTGTGTACACTCATGATTGTACATGTTTGTAAATACGAGGTCCTGTGTGTACATGTGTGTACATGAGTATACATGTATTTGCATTAATGTACATATGTTTACAGGTTTTTAATTGAATATATAGAGGTGTAAATATGTTTACAGGTTTTTTTATGGGTGTTCAGGTTTATACAGGAGTGTACATGTGTGTACATGTGTGTAAATTTGTTTACATGTGTGTACATGTGTGTAAATGTGGTACATGTGTGTACATGTGAGACGACACAGAGAGACGACACAGAGACGAAACAGAGACGACACAAAGACGACACAGAGACGGCACAGAGACGACACAGAGACGACGACACAGAGACGACACAGAGACGAATCTGTGTCGTCTCTGTGTCGTCTCTGTGTCGTCTCTGTGTCATCTCTGTGTCGACACAGAGACGACACAGAGAGACGACACAGAGACGACACAGAGACGACACAGAGACGACACAGAGACGACACAGACACAGAGACGACACAGAGACGTACTCTGTGTCGTCTCTGTGACGACTCTGTGCTCTGTGTCGTCTCTGTGTCGTCTCTGTGTCGTCTCTGTGTCGTCACTCTGTGACGATCTCTGTGTCGTCTCTGTGTCGTCTCCGTTTATTTTCTGTGTCTGTTTTGTCTCGGTGTCTTCTCTGTGTCGTCTCTGTGTCGTCTCTTTGTCGTTGTCTCTGTGTCGTCTCTGTGTCGTCTCTGTGCCATCTCTGGGTCGTCTCTGTGTTGTCTCGGTGTCGTCTCAGTGTCGTCTCTCTGTGTCGTCTCTGTGTCTGTTTCGTCTCTGTGTCGTCTCTGTGTTGACACAGAGACGACACAGAGAGACGAGACTGAGAGTAAAATGAAAAGACACATAGATGACAAATAGAAGACAAAGATAAGACAAAGATATGAAGACACAGAGACGACACAGAGACGACACAGAGACGACACAGAGACGACACAGAATCACAGAGACGACACAGAGACGACAACACAGAGACGACACAGAGCCGACACCGAGACGACAAAGAGACGCCCCCGAGACGACACAGAGTCGGCTCTGTGTCGTCTCTGTGTCGTCTCTGTTTCTCTGTGTCGTCTCTGTGTCGTCACAGAACGACACAGAGACGACACAGAGACGACTCTCTGTGTCGTCTCTGTGTCGTCTCTGTGTCGTCTCTGTGACACAGAGACGACACAGAGACGACACAGAGACGACACAGACACAGACATGACACAGAGACGACACAGACACAGAGACGACTCTGTGTCATCTCTGTGTCGTCTCTATGTCGTCTCTGTGTCGACACAGAGACGACACAGAGAGACGACACAGAGACGACACAGAGATGACACAGAAACAACACAGAGACAACACAGAGACGATACAGAGATGACACAGAAACGAAACAGAGACGATGACACAGAGACGATACAGAGCACCAGAGACGACACAGAGACGACTCTCTGTGTCATCTCTGTGTCGTCTCTGTGTCGTCTCTGGACGTACACAGAGACGACACAGAGACGACACATGTCGACACAGAGACGACACAGAGACGACTCTGTGTCGTCACTGTGTCGACACAAGACACGACACAGAGAGACGACACAGAGACGACACAGAGACGGCACAGAGACGACACAGAAACCACACAGAGACGACGACACAGAGACGACACAGAGACGACACAGAGATGACACAGAGACGACACAGAGACGACACAGAGACGACACAGAGACGACACAGACACAGAGACGACACAGACACAGAGATGACACAGAGACGACACAGATACGACACAGAGACGACACACACACAGAGACGACACAGAGACGACACAGAGACGACACAGACACAGAAACAACACAGAGACGCCATTCATATCTGATATATTGGGAAGGCCAGGTTTTGTTTTTGACTGATAAGAATACGTTTGATTCAAATACTATTTTTTCTATCACAACCCATAACAAATATTTCTTCAATGGTACATTAAATAATTCTTCAATGATAGACGTCTCTGTGCCGTCTCTGTGTCGTCTCTGTGTCGTCTCTGTGTCGTCTCTCTGTCGTCTCTGTGTCTGTGTTGTCTCTGTGTCGTCTCTGTGTCACAGAGACGACACAGAGACGACACTGAGAGTCGTCTCTGTGATGTCTCTGTGTCTGTGTCGTCTCTGTGTTGTCTCTGTGTCGTCGTCTCTGTGTCGTCTCTGTGTCGTCTCTGTGTCATCTCTGTTTCGTCTCTGCGTCGTCTCTCTGTGTCGTCTCTGTGTAAACACAAAGACGACACAGAGACGAAACAGAGACGAAACAGAGTCGTCTCTGTGTCGTATCTGGGTCTGTGTCGTGTCTGTGTCGTCTCTGTGTCCCAGCGCCGACACAGTGAGGAGACTGAGCGTCGTAGCGAGGTCTGATCTGGGTCTGTGTAGTCTAGGTTTCATCGATGTTTTATCGTCTCTGTGTAATCTAGGTGTCGTCTCTGTGCCGTCTCAGTGTCGTCTTTGTGTCATCTCTGTATCTTCTCTCTTTGTTGTCTCTTGGTCGAAACAGAGACGACACAGAGACGACACAGAGACGACACAGAGTCGTCTCTGTGTCGTCTCTGTGTCTGTGTCGTCTCTGTGTCATCTCTCTCTGATGTCTCTGTGTCGTCTCTGTGTGGTCTGTGTCGTCTCGGGTCGGGCTAGGGTCGGGGTCTGTACGGTATGTTCCGTCTCTCTATGACGTCTCTGTGTCGTCTCTGTGTCTGTTTCGTATATTGTTACGAGAGCCGACACAGAAACGACACAGAGAGTCGTCTCTGTGATGTCTCTGTGATCTGTGTCGTCTCTGTGTCGTCGTCACTGAGACGACACATGAGTCGTCTCTGTGCCGTCTCTGTGTCGTCTCTGTGTCGTCTCTGTGTCGTCTCTGTGTCGTCTCTCTGTGTCGTCTCTGTGTCTGTGTCGACACAGAGACGAAACAGAGATGACACAGAGTCATCTCTGTGTCGTGTCTGTGTCTGTGTTGACTATGGGTCATCTTGGTGTCGTCTCGCGTTCGTCTCTTTGTCGTGTCTGGGGCATCTCTTTGTCGTCACCTTGTTGTCGCTGTTGCGTCTCTGGGTCGTCTCTGTGTCGTCTCTCTGATCGACACAGAGACGACACAGAGTCGTCTCTGTGTCGTCTCTGTGTCTGTGCGTCTCTGTGTCGTCTCTGTGTCGTCTCTGTGTCACAGAGCACACAGAAACAACACAGAGACGACACAGAGACGACACAGAGACGACACAGAGACACAGAGACGACACAGAGACGACTCTGTGTCGTCTCTGTGTCGTCTCTGCGTTGTCTCTGTGTCGTCTCAGTGTCGACACACAGACGAAACAGAGCGAAGACAAAGAGATTAAACAGAGACGACCCAGAGACCACACCGAGACGACGACGACACGGAGACGACACAGAGACGACACAGAGACAGAGTCGACATAGAGACGACACAGAGACGACACAGACACAGAGACGACACAGAGACGACTCTGTGTCGTCTCTGTGTCGTCTCTGTGTCGTCTCTCTGTGTCGTCTCTGAGTCGACACAGAGACGAACACAGAGACGACACAGAGATCGTCTCTGTGTCGTCTCTGTGTCTGTGTCGTCTCTTTTTCGACTCTGTGTCGTCGACTCTGTGTCGTCTCTGTGTCGTCTCTGTGCCGATCTCTGTGCCGTCTCTGCGTCGTCTCTGTGTCGTCTCAGTGTCGACACAGAGACGACAAAGAGAAGACACAGAGACGACAAAGAGTCGTCTCTGTGTCGTCTCTGTGTCTGTGTCGTATCTGTGTCTTTGAGGTCTCTGTGTCGTCTCTGTGTCGTCTCTGTGTCGTCGTCTCTGTGTCGTCTCTGTGTCGTCTCTCTGTATCGTCTCTGTGTCGACACAGAGACGACACAGAGACGACACAGAGACGACACAGAGGTGCGTCTCTGTGTCGTCTCTGTGTCTGTGTCGTCTCTGTGTCACAGAGACGACACAGAGAGGAAACAGAGACGTCTCTGTGATGTCTCTGTGTCTGTGTCGTCTCTGTGTCATCTCTGTATCGTCGTCTCTGTGTCGTGTCTGTGTCGTCTCTGTGCCGTCTCTGTGTCGTGTCTGTGTCGTCTCTGTGTCGTCTCTCTGTGCCGTCTCTGTGTCGTCTCTGTGTCGTCTCTGTGTGTCGACTCTGTCTCGACACAGAGGCGACACAGAGACGACACAGAGTCGTCTCTGTGTCGTCTCTGTGTCTGTGTCGTCTCTTGTGTCACAGAGACGACACAGAGAGTCGTCTTCTGTGTACGTCTCTGTGTCGTCTCTGTGTCGTCTCTGTGTCGTCGTCTCTGTGTCGTCTCTGTGTCATCTCTGTGTCGTCTCTGTGTCGATCTCTGTGTCGACACAGTCAGACGACGATAGAGACGGCACGACGAGCAGAGTCGGCTCATGTAGTCAGTCTCTGGTGTGTGTCGTCTGGTCTGTTGGGAGTCGTCTGGTTTGGTGGGTGTAGTCTGGTTCGGTGGGTAGAGTCTGGTTTCATAGGTATAGTCTGGTTTGGTGGTTATAGTCTGTTGCTTTGTATCACCTAAATTAATCTTACTGAAGTCTTAAAACAATATTAAAATATAAAATAGTTTTGCAAAAGTACTATAATAGATTATAAGAAACTTAATGATTCTTTTATTAAATTATAAACTCACTAAGGTTTTTCATAAATGATTTGTATCAATAATAATATTAAGACTCTTAATTTAAAAAGATTATGGAATATTTTAGGGAATTTAAAAATGAGCTGTATACCATATAGTACTAATTCCGTTTCGGTTACTAAATTAAATTGTATCTTTGTTATTTTATACATTATGTTAATGTCTTATAATAATAATATATATTCATTTTTAAAATTTTATGTGTCTATTTATCTTTTAAAAATTATTTGTACAAATTACATTTATAAATCTTTTTATTTTTATAAAGAATAAAATATTTTCGTGATTCTGTTATTGCTTTGTATTTATTAGCATAATCGGATAGATTATTTACACAACGTATATCACTAATTTAGAGTGATCTATATTCCTTCTTTATGTTTATCAATTAAATCATTGACCTTAAGTTATTATAGACCTTTCAACATTTGAGAAAATCCCTCAATCTAAGCACTAAGACTAGGCATATGACTCACACTCATCACTAGACCATTAAGAATCTTTTGATAACATGGTAATTATTGTACTAACAACACAGCCCACACTAACCCTAAGTTTTCGTACCAGACTCGGCAGTTGCGCTGTACGCCAAGGAACAGGAGAGCCGTAAGCAGTCGAGGTTTGAGAGAGGTGTCTGCAAGATCAATGGTATCTACTGGGGTTGCCCCTTAAAGTGCGGGGACAAGGTAGTCGGCCTCCAACGCGTCCCTTCCTTCTCTTGTATGTGAATTTTTGCTATTCATGTGGATTTAATTATTTCTGGTTGACCATTATTTGGCTTTGTTGTGAAAGTGGGGGAAAATAAAACATCACACGTGCTGGCAAGTTCGTGTTTTATGACTTTACTTGATTATCTTATTATGATTAGAACTAAGTTGGCTGAAATTTAAAAAATTATCTTGACTCTGGTACGGACTTCTGTAACAAGAACACTCAGAGATTGACTAAAATAGTATTTTATCGTAAAAGCGTGTGTTGCCTTCTATATACATGAAGATTTAATAAAGGCAAAGCGAATCCTTCATACTGAATTGAATATTACGAATCGTCTTGTTATCTACTCTAAAGATGCGGACAATATCATTGAAATATGCAAAATTCTAGTTTCAGCTGATAAAAAAAATGGGAGCCTGCCACAATTTTTCATCTCGAACAACTGCTCGGTTCAGGTTATCGAAGATGTGGCTACTGCACCAGTTACTTTGATATTCTATTAACAATATCTGACGATTGATAATTTTTGGCCAACCAGTCTACACCAGACACAAGTATTTTCAAAAGCAGTCTACGTGCACATGAGACGTCCAAGCCCAGAAACTCTACTTATTTTGTCGACTTGAAAAATCCCCCTAAGGAGCTCAATGGCCCAAATGACCGGAAAGCTTTTATAGACAGTTTGTGTGAAAATACAAATGACATTAGTGAACTTCGCAAATCTGCAAATGAATGGAAGCTAGTGGTCAGGTCGAAAGCTGCAGCAGCGAAAATCGTTGAGAAAGCGAAATCTTCCAAGCCCGATCACAAAATTACTGTTCGAGAACCCCTGCACATAGCTGTGCTTCGAAATGTCCCTGAGGATATAAACTGTGAAGGACTAAAATATATAATTCCGAATATTATGAAGACTGAACAGTGCGGAAAATTGCGTTCTTTAAAAGCGTATTTTAATACTCTTAGTGAGCTCCAACAATTTCTGAGTGTTTCGGTGATTATCGGCTACGAGCGTCTACCTGCTGATCCGTTTAAGTTCTTGCCAAGACGATGCTATAACTGTCACAAAATCGGTCATCTTGCTTCCCAGTGTACGGCTGAACCTGTATGCTCTAGATGAGCCTCAAGTGAACATCGTTCTACGCGAGATGAACAATGCAGACAGCCGACAGTCTGCGTTGAATGCCAAATCGGCAGTCACACATGTTACAGTGTAAAATGTCCCTCAAATAGTAATCCACAAAAGAAATGACATCTGAATCTTATGCAGTTAAATGTTTATCGTGGAACATTAATGGCTCGTTCACGAATAAAATTTCGATCTAAGATGTTTTTTTTTAGCAAAATGAAGTTGTCTGTTTACAAGAACATTTCGTCACAAGATTCAATAAAAGTATTTTGCGTTTTAATAGTTCAGGATCAGTTTATTCTGCCTCAGCAACGCAGCTAATTTGAAAAGGGCGACCTACCGATGGCATTTCCACTTTCGTTCGTTCGACTCTAAGAACTAGTGTATTTGAAGTCAGTGATAATTTTCTAACGATTAGTGTTGAGGGCTGTGTTTTTATTAATGTATATTTGCATACAAATTACCATGATGAGTATTCGGAGCGTGCTTTTACTTTTTCTAGTTATAAACTCGGCCAGTGTATTAACCGTATTAGATCCTTAAGCCTTGAATGCATACTAGTTGGTGACTTCAATTGCGACTTGAATGAACCGCTCTTATCTAGGTCTTTACGTTCTACGTTGTTGCTTAGTATTTTTGGAGACCAGTTTGATCTCAAGTCCAAAGATTTAAACTTTACACATGTACACACCTCAATGTCCACATCAGATCTCGATCACGTCGTTGCGTCCGCAAATCTCCGGATTTCGCCTGTCAAGGTTGTGCTTGATTTCCAGTTGTCTGATCACTTACCAATACAGTTCTCAGCCGATATTCCTTACCACAGCTCAGATACACAAACGCAAACAACTTCAAAAACACCTCCTAGGTCTCGCCGTGATTGGCGTAAAATTAACCCTGTTTTATTTCAAGAAGAAGCCGCCAGAGTCCTTAGTAAGATCCGTGTCCCTTTCCATCTTCTCTCTGGATTAACTGCTCTTTCAAGGGAGGAAACACAACTATCAGTTGACTTTTATTGCGCAGAAATTTGCCATGCCCTTCGCTGTGCTGAAAAAGCTGCCGTGCCTCTAAGTAGACCCCGTCAACCTACCCTTTCAGGCTGGTCTGAAAATCCAGAGTTAGTGGATACACATTCCAAGTCTAAATTCTGGCTTCAACCTCGCATTTCTTGTGGATGACCCCGTTTGGGGGTAGTCAATTCAATCCACCTTCTCACAAAAAGAAAATTCACGAAGGAGCTAAGAGATCACAAAAAAAAGATGATTGATATCGAATCTACACGGGCCAAAATTAATCCTTCTCTCCTTTGGCGTTTTCTGTCCTCTAAAAGAGATGAGTCTTTACCCGCATCTGCTATCCCTGATTCTGAATGGTACGCATATTATGGGTCAGAATTTTTTCCTCCTGACCCAGCCCTCAACGAAAGATACGAAGCTGAGTTGGACGACTTCTTAGATAGTTGTCTTCGGAGTGATTATCTTGTAACAGAGGGAGCTGTATGTAGGGCCATCTCTCACCTAAAACCTAAACAATCTTTTGGGATTGACGGGATCAGTGCACTCCATTTAAAAAGTGGTGGGCTCGCTCTCATTAGTCATGTAACCCTCCTAATGCAGATTATCCTCATTCAGGGTATTGTCCCAACCACTTTCTCAATTGAAGATCTTACGCCAGTTCCTAAAAAAGGAAAAGTTACCATGCAATGCTCCTCTTTCCGTCGAATCACGGTTGCTACCAGTTTCTGCAAGTTATTTGAACTTTTATTCGTAGATGAGTTTGAAAAACTGTGTTGTAGTCCACCAAGACAATTCGGTTTCCAACGCGGCATTGGTTGTGCGGAAGCGCTCCATGTCGTTGCATATGCACTCCTGGATGCACACAAATCAGGAGAAAGTCTTAGACCTGCAGAGAGCGTTTGATTCATTGATTCATGCACGTATGTTGCTAAACTCAGCTAAAAGAGGAGTGAACTCAAATATCATCCGGGCTTTCCGTGATATTTATTCTCACCTTCGCGTGCGACTCAATCTCCCTCCCGACAAAGGCCTTCCACCAGCCCAACGGTCAGCTTAGATACCAGTCCATAAAGGTGCCCGTCAGGGAGCAGTTTTATCCCCCCATTTCTTCAATAACTACATTATTGAACCTCAAGACAGCTGTCCTTCATCATGCATTCTCAGATCCATTGACATCTCCCTAGTGTGCTATGCCGATGACACCCTGAATCTCAGTCGGACGCTTAACCGCCTTTCAGAAATATTCTCATGTCTGCAGTCCAACTACGAGAAAGTCGGTCTGAGATTTAACTTCCAAAAGTCGGAAGTTTTGCTTTATAATTGGAAGAATGACCCTCCTACTAATATCACACTAGGTGATTGTTCAGTAGAACCAGTTGATAAAATAGTATATCTGGGGCTTCCACTAGGTTCCTCATTACAGTCTACCCATTCCCTCCTGATCTCACATCTTGAACGACGAATATCCAGCTCCTATGCTTTGATTGTTAAATCCACTCTGAGATTTAACCGTCCACTACTGACAAGTATTTACAATGCTACCGCTCTGCCAAATATATTATATGTGACCCCTTTCTGGAATTTATTGGCAAACCGTGAAAAGTCTAAAATCCGCTCTATATTTTTCCGTTTTGCAAAGTACCTACTAAAATTGCAACCTTGGACAAAAAATAGTTTTCTGATTCGGTGCTATTACCTAGCGGACCCAAATCTAGCTGTTGAGACACTTATTAGCCGGCAAAAAACAAAACCAGCAATTCTAAAGCACGAGTGGGCAAGTTTGCTTGTTTAATTTTCCCTCTTGTTTCCCTTTTTATTTTTTTATTTTATTTTTTTTTTTTTATCCTTTCAAAAGTTGTTGTCTTTTGTCTTTATTTCGAAGAAGTTGTTGTTTCTGTTGTAATCTTTGAGTATGCTATCTTTCAGTTTCCACTTTTCGTACTATTTTGTATACTATTTAAGAACTTGTTGCTTTTGTTGTTATTATTATCGTTTTGTTCCCTCTTTTCGTATTTTTGTATACTCTGTCATTGTACATTTATTGTATACGACGGGTTTTCAATATATATTATTATATTATATTATATTATAAATGTATTTAGTGCTTTTATATATGCTTTGTATCGCTTAGAAGACTCTTACTGATGCTTTATAACACTTAAAAACGTTTTTAATGCTTTTATAAAAGCTTTGTTTCACTTATACGACTCATACTAATTTTTTTTTACACATAGAAGCACTATTTGCGATTTTTTCAATACGTTGCATCACCAGAAAGACTTTTAATATAAACTTATGAAACTTATGAGCGCTGTTAGTGTTTTTATATAAGCTGTGTTTAAAATACGAGACTTATTACAATGTATTCAACTTCTAAGCACATTCAATTCAGTTATTTATGATTTGTATTGCTGATAAAACTATTATGGATTCTCTATAGCAGTAATTAAAGCTTTTAGTGTTTTAATGAATTCATTGTATACTATGAAAGACTCTTCCTATTGAATTATAACACTTACAAACGATTATATTGCTTTTAAAAATGATGTGCTGGTATGATCAAGCTCTGGTGTTATAATTTTACGAATCTTAAGTATTTTGATAACTTTTACAAATGACTCTTAGAACTTATTATTCCCGTCCTTAGGCTTTTCAATCAATTAACAAAGTGTGTATTGTTCTTCTAAATTATGTTTATCAGTTATAATTCGCTTACGGAGACCTTATAAAACCAAACCAAGCCTCAACCAACCAAACCAGACTCGCAACCAAAAACCAGACTATACCCACCAATCAAGGATCGTCTGTGATGGTGGGTGATGTCGGGTGTTGTGGGGACAGTCGGTTGTTGGGGGTCTAGTCTTGTTTGGTGGGTATATTCGGGTTTGTTGGGGAATGTTTGGTTTTGTGGGGTGAGTATGGTTTGGTTGGTCTAGTCTGCTTAGACGTGATAAGAAAGGTTTTTGGTGTATAGTCTGGGTTGTAGGAGATATTCGTGTTTGGGTGGTCTAGTCTAGATTGGTGGGGATATTCTGTTTTGGTGGGTATAGTGTTGTTTAGTGGGTAAATTCTGGTTTGGTTGGTATAGTCTGGTTTGGTTGGTATAGTCTGGATTGGTGAGTATAGTCTGGTTTGACGTGGCTTGTCTGCTATTTGGGTTATAGTGTTGTGTTGTGGGGTGATAATTGTATGTAGGGTATATTATTGTTTGGTTGTTTTATTCATGTTTTGGGTTGATAGTCAGTTTTTTTTTTTCGCTACTTGGGAGGTTCTTCTATGCTGTTGTGGTTGTTATTTTCTGGTTTGTCAGAGACGACACAGAGACACAGTGTCGTTTCTGTGTCGTCTCTGTGTCGTCTCACACAGAGACGACACAGAGATGACTCTGTGTCGACACAGTGACGACACAGAGACGACACAGAGACGACACAGAGTCGTCTGTTTGTCAACACAGACACAGCGACGACACTGAGACGTCTCAGAGACGACACAGCGACGACACAGTGTCGTCTCAGAGACGTCACAAAGACGAAAAAGAGACGTCACAGAGACGACACAGAGACGACACAGAGACGACACAGAGCCGACACAGAGACGACACAGAGACTCTGTGTCGTCTCTGTGTCGTCTCTGTGTCGACTCTGTGCCGACTCAGAGACGTCTCCGTGTCGTCTGTGTGTCGTCTCTGTGTCTCTGTGTCGTCGTCTCAGTGTCGTCTCTGTGTCGTCTCTGTGTCGTCTCTGTGTCGTCTCTGTGTCGTCTCAGTGTCGTCACAGAGACGAAACACAGACGACACAGAGATGACACAGAGATGACACAGAGACGACACAGAGACGGCAAAGAGACGACATAGAGACGACAAAGAGATGACACAGAGACTCTGTGTCGTCTCTGTGTCGTCTCTGTGTCACAGAGACGACAGTCATAGAGTCACGTCTCAGAGGTTTCCAGGTGTCCCATTATTTCCTAAGTATTAAAAATAGAAGCCCACATATAGGAGTTTAGACACCTATTCTGGAAGATGCCTAGGTTTCCAGGTGTCCAATTGTTTCCTTAGTATTAAAAATGGAATCCCCCATATAGGTATCTATTTTTCCCCTCAAGGATTGCCAGCTCCTCCCTCTGAGAATAGAAGCCCCATGAAAAACCTTTGTGTCCCGGGGATGCTATAAATAGTTTAGACAAAGACGAATCTACATCAGTACTTATTTGGATTCTGAAAGTGACACAACTATCTCTAAACAGAAATGGATAATTATCAGAGATATTAACAGGTGAGTCTCTATTATTTCCTAACCCCCTCCAAGCCCCCATCGCCCCTTCCACCACACCATCTTATCTATACTCACTTTCCAGATCATATTATCCCCTATTTACCATTTACCAACCCCAACACTCCTCCATTCTATGATAATTAATCTATTACAAAAAAAATTATTATTTTCATAAAAAAATAAGGCTTTTCTGGAAATCTTGTCTCTTTCCCTCATACCTTTAAAATCAAGGAACACAATCCATCAGCTATCTCACGTCTTATGGTCTAAACAAATAAACGTGTGAATAAACTCAATAAGGAAAGGGGAGCTTTATAAACCACTAATTACTTTTTCGGAGAAGAGTTTCCTTGCTCTAAATTAATAACCAATGCGGGGGAATGATCCATTTTTCAATCAACTTTGATCGGTAATTCTAGGCTAGGTTTTTATTTCTCGCAAATTCTAATTTTTGTGATCTTGAAAAGGGAGGGGTGAGAGACCTACTTACCCCTGTTTAGATGAATAATAACATTTTTAGATGCTTGAGGCAGCTCTGTATAAAGCTGGCAATGGCGAGCGTATTGATAGCTTGAGTGAGAAAGCTAAAATAGGTAAATTAGTTGAATTTTACTGACCCCTTAGCTTTGATATAATGTCATTAGAGAGAAAACATTAGACCTAGGCGGGAGGTGTATCTGCGCCCTATATGATACCTTAAGTGGGATTTCTAAACAATATTATGCCTTCCAATAATTAAAGTTTTCTCTAGTATATTTATAAATAATTCTAGTTTTGCTTTCCTGGAAAGGAGGGGTGGATGTTTGAGATCGAGATTTTATATCCATTTAAATTATTGGCCTGGAATTGAAGGACTTTTTAACCTCAGACGCTTGAATAATGCAAGTTTTTTATGTACCTACATATCGCAAGGAATTGCGAAAATAGCTTAGTTATCTCAAAGTCTTCTTAAACAAGATTGTATCTAGGTTTGAACCCCCCCCCCCCAACTAGAACATCTTTTATTATTATATTATCCATGGGGCCCCCTCTGAATAGTTTTTGGGATTTACAATAAATTTCGGTTTCTTTTCTAGGAATCCCCTGCTCTCCCCCCTCGAAGCAAGAGGGCAAGAGATAATTAAGTGACTCCAGTGCAATGAATGGAGATGGCTGGGGCATCCAGAGCCCTCCCCACCACCCAAAACCCCTTCAATAAAGATTCCAGTGTGCCTGCACAAGCCGCGGCCTTATCTGTGCAAAATCATGACGTCTTAGGGCCATCTGCACATTCTGTGAGGCCTATGCAATCCACTGTCCATCGAGCTGCCACAAAAGGCGCTGCCCCACCTAGCGGGAAAATAAAAAGAGAGTGGGCGGCTGCTTCCATGATGGCAATCTCCGTTCCACATCAAGTCACTGCCCCACCTGACCATGGTCTAGTCGCAGCCAATAATCATGCTTCGCGGGGGCCATCCAGCGTCCTCCGTCAGGCTTTGGCAAATTTGAAGAAGTAAGTATTCTTTTTTTATATTCTTAGCCTACTACAGGCAATTTTTGGCAAATTCTGTTTGCTTATCGAAGAAACCGCTCTTTCTATATCTAAATTCGTTCAACCTAACAAAGTCTTTTCGTTAGTTTATATCAGTAGTTTTGACTTCTCGTTAGAATACTGAAGCGTCAGGTTATATACCAGCCCCTCCTCTTAGTTCTAAAGATCCACCCCTCAGAAATACCTAAAATAAGACATTTCTTTCAACCCAATTTTTTAGTCTACTCTCACCATTTCAAACTTTGGTTGGTTTTTCAGTCTAATAATGAGGTTTTTCACTAACTTCTACTTTACTTATCGAAGAAACCGGTCTTTCTAAATCTAAATTCGTTTAAGCTAATAAAGGTTTTTCGTTAGTTTTATCAATACTTTTTGACTTTTTGCTATTTTTTTATTCTTTATAATACGAAAGATTCAGGTTTTATGCCAGCCCCCCCCCCTCCCACCTTAGTTTTTAAGACCCATCCCACAGAAATATCCAAGATAATGTTGTTTTTCTAGTCTACTTTCACCATTTCAGGTTTTGATCGGCTTTTTACTCTAATAATGTCATTCTTTTGCCCTTTCAGGCTTTGAAGAGATTTTTTTATTCTTTTAAGTGATTACTTGTTTTTTAAGTAACAATGGATTTATTTAAAAAAAAAATATGTATGCATCATCAATTCCCTGAAGCAATGCTTGTGCAGGAGAAAACCCTCCTAATAAATCAAAAAATCAAGAAACCAAAAAAAAAAAAAAAAAAAAAAAAAAAAAAAAAAAAAAAAAAAAAAAGCATAATTAGAGCTCAACTTACCGGACTCGAAAACCAACGAGCCTCCAAACAACACCCAACAAAATTATAATAATTATAATCATATTCAGCTGCACCTAAACCCTCCTCAGAAACAAAACTTAAGTGGCGTGGAATAATCCATTCAAAATATACACATCAAAACAATGGTTCTTTAGCGACTTACGAAAATCCTGCAAACCCCCAACATTCCTCAAATCCTCAGGCAAACTCTCCCAAACTAACGGAACAACATGGCGAATTGAAAACCTAGACCTGGACGTGACCATAGCTGGTCTTCGCACCAACTGAGAAGATCGTGTCAAATGATCGTGAGTAGTAGACGCAAGACTAAACATTCCTGAAAATCATGATGGTAACTCCGAAGCTAAATATTTAAACATAAAAAGAGCATTATAGAATACACATATTCCTGCCAACGGTAGAATTTTATACTCGCGGTAAAGATGCCTCACCGATACAGAAATGTCAATTTGATTACTATAAAGAACTCTAATTGCCATATTCTGTGTTACGCAGAGCGGATGGAGGTGAGTTACGAATGTTTTCGACCAAACCATACAACAGTAAATGAGATATGGTTGAACCATAGAAAAATACAACATTCTCAGAATTTCACACGGAAAAAGATACCTAAGTTTACACATAATACCAATATTACGAGACAATTTGCTGTTAACAGATGCAATATGGTCTTTAAAACTAAGGCAAAACTGTTAGTTTAGACTTCGATATTTTTTATGTGGTTGGAATATTGAAGGTCCAAGTTATATTTAAACCCTCCTTAGTTTGGGCATCTTAAAAGAAATAGCTAAAACTAGTGATGTTGCTAAGAAGGTTATTTCAGTGTTCCTAATAATGGGAGAGAGGGTATCAGGGGGCCCTGGGGGAAATGGGAGCTATCGTTTCCAGGAAATAAATAAGAACATGAGTCGACATTTTTGGGGGTAACTATATTACTTTTTACAGCTATAATAATGAACCCCTGGTCCGTTATTTCTGAAGGCTTTGAAGAGCCTTAGATTATTATTATTACACCTAAAAGGAGTAAGAATTTTATTCTTTTTTCAGACCACAGCTGATATTGATCACATAACAGACGCTATTCTCGCAAGTTATCCCGATATAGGAGCAGCATCAGAGGAAACCTCCGATGAACTCCCTGCGTGGATTGATGATATGCTTGGCATAATTCCCCCTCTGTGAGTTTTCTATGACTTTTTTAAAAAACATTATACATCCAAAGAAGGTTTTGTGTGGTCTTTACATATGGTCAGAAGTAAGTGCGTCTACAGTGCTGAGGGTCAGGGTACCCTTCTATAACTCATAATACAATGATGCGTTCCAACGAGTAGTATGGTGTGTATGAGTACAAGGGCTCATTCATAACTATTCTCTTTTTTCATAATCCAGTGCGTTCTAGTGAGCTTATATGCTCTTATAATTCTTGTAGATTCACAAAATGTCACCAGGACCCTCTAATGTGAAAACATGAGAAGAGGAAAGTGAACCCGAGGGTTGTCCGAGTGTGGGGGTGAATCCGGCTAGTATAGAATACCCCAACATTGATTATGACGCTATCGTTTTGGATCTCGGCCTCAGCAGTAACTTTTTGGACAGTATTTTAAATCAATTGCCACCTAGCGAGATCAAGAGGGTGCTAGGGGCACCCACCCCTCACAGTGATGAGGAGGGGAAAGGATAAAGTGGTGCTGGCTCACCCCCAGTTTTACTTGACATGTATTTAGTGAACACAGCTTTTTGCAACATTCATATTCATAGGGCTGTGTTCTGGGACCCATCCAAGTCCCTTACAAGTGGTAGCATTCATATTGATCCCATTGACCTAGTGCAATCCTATGTCAGCAAGATTCGGGCACTTCTTGTAAAACCTATTCGGGAGGTGAGTGGCAGGGACAGTATTAAAGCATTCATGGCGCTTCAAATTATTTTTTAATACAAGAACGGTGGATGTGCGGGAGTATCACATACAAACGAGGATGCAAATTCTTCACCCAGACTTGCATAATTTTGAGGGTGTTTTTTCGGACTGGGTAGGAGAAGTTCTTAATAAGATGGAGGGGTACAATTCAAATGGGAGTGGGTTTGCAGTTTTATTTATAGAAAAGTTAGAAGTTAACATTACTAAATTCTAAAAAAAAATGTTTTAAGAGGCAGGTGGTGGAAGGGGGTGTAAAATATAATACAAGTTTAAAGGGGTGTCAAGGTTTACAATCATTCTCTTTCGATACGGGCTTGGAGTGTTTCAAATATTCTGTCCTTGTTGCGGGGCTTTAACCTCTGCAAAATGAAGTTAGTAAGACAAAGTTGGACGGTTTAGTAGTTAATGGGGAAAGATATGGGGTGGAATTTTTAAATCAAGAAAGGGTTTTAAATCAAGTACCGCCTAGCGAGGTCGAGAGATTGCTAGGGACACCCACTCCTCACAGTGATTAGGATGGAGCAGGACAAAGTTTTTCTGACTCACTCCCAGTTTTACCTGACATGTATTTAGCGAATACCGGTTTGCGCTACATTCATGTTTATAGGGCTAAGTTTGGGGACCCGTTCAACTCCCTTACAATTGTTGTTATTCATACAGATCCCATTGACCTAGTGCACTCCTATGGCAGAAAGATTCGGGCACTTCTCGAAAAAATATGCTGAAGGCGGGTGGCAGGGACAGTATTAAAGCATCCATCACGCTTAAAATAAGTTTTAAATGCAAGTACGTGATTTGCGAGAGTATCACATACAAACGAGGATGCAAACACTTCGCCCTGACTTGCATAATTTTGAGGGTGTTTTTTTCGGATTGGGTGGGGGAAATATTTAATGGGATAGAGGGGTACAATTCAAATCAGATTGGGTTGGTAGTTTTACTTATAGAAAATTAAAAGTTAACATTACTAACTTTAAAAAAAAATATTTTAAGAGGCAGGCGGGGGAAGGAGGGTGCAAAATATAATACAAATTTAAAGGGGTGTCAAGGTGTACAATGGTTCTCTTTTAATATGGGCTTGGAGTGTTTCAAACATTCCATCCTCTGTGCGGGGCAAAAAATTCTGCAAAAAGAAGTTAGTAAGACAAAATTGCATGGTTTTTCAGTTAATGTGGGTGGGGAGAGGCTGAATTTTCTAATGTAGATTTTAATTGTTTAAAAGGTCATAACCAAGTGATACTAAAGGGAATAGATGTTTTTGAGAGAGCAAACGAAAAATTAAAGATTGGGGTTTCAGTGCTATAATTTGATGAAGAATAAGAAGAGGTAAACTAAGTAATAGAAAGGGGTAATGTGTTCTGTAAGGCCTGCGTCCATTGAATCAGTGAAACAATGGGTATGGCTCCTTTACGAGCTGCCAAAGATCCTCATTCAATTGGACATTTCTTTCCCATTACAAAAATTAGCCGGCTTTTAAATGAGGGTAAGAAGCAAAGTTCACGTCATTACTGTCCAATGAGTTTGTATAGATTTCATAGTGAATTGAAATTAAATAATCACTTGAAACACTGAAAGCGTCATTGGTACGAGTCCGTAGAGACGGTTTCAAGAAACAAGGCCATGCTACGGTTCAAAAGTTTTCAGAACATTCTCCTGCAGAGCAACAAGGTGACATTAGATGTTCAAGCTGCACTCACGGATGTGTTCGATTCATCAAATTTGAATCGTGTTAAAGAATATGAAACCATTGCAGTCTGTTTGGCCCATGCACTAAGAGACTTTAGTAATTCCATGCAATTGGCAGATTTAGTTGAGACATTACGTGGGGGAGATTGTGTTGGCACAGCTATTGGTTGGTAGTTTTATTTATAGAAAATTTAAAAGTTAACATTAATAAATTAAAAAAAAATATTTTAAGAGGCGGGCGGGGGAAGGAGGGTACAAAATATAATGCAAATTTAAAGGGGTTTCAAGGTGTACAGTGGTTCTCTTTCAATATGGGCTTGGAGTGTTTCAAACATTCCATCCTCTGTTCGGGGCATAAAATTCTGCAAAAAGAAGTTAGATAAGATAAGACAGATAAGATAAAATTTATTCATAATCAATTAATCATACAAGAAAATACATTGTGCTAATCCCCCAAAGGCTCCTAGGCCTGTAATAGAGGGGGAATACAAAATTGGTAAGGCAAAATTGGATGGTAAGGATAATAAGGCAATATAAGGCAATATAAGGCTAATAAGGCAATGTCACGGCTGCGCAAAACACATTATTCAATAATTTATCACCAGAAGACGAATTGGCAATTAAAAAAAAGAATATTAACTGGGCCTACAAGAAGAAAAATGCTGAGGGGGATGTGAAAGCCTGCGACCATGATCATTTGTGGCAGTAAATTTCATCTAGGGGGAGTAACTTTAGGGGGGTTAAGCATAAATCTTTTACTTTAAACGTTAGACAGCAGTACTTTCTACCGGTTTACATGCACAATTTCAACTATGATTTGAAATTCATACTACCAGCGTTGGCACGATTGCAGAAAGGTGAAGTTGTAGATTGCGCATGGGTAGATGGATCTTTTTCATTTAACATCAGACCTAAATCATCTGAAAAGTTGCTAGTCTTAGAATTTTCATGGCAAACAATTGATAATGGCTAAATGTGCTTTAATAAAATCCATTTCTTAGATTCTTTTAGTTTTTTCCCCGAATTCCTAAGTCAATTCATTCTGATACAAAAAAGCGACAATTTTAATAGTTTCCCGTCCTTAAACAGAACTTTCCAGATGAGGAACTGTATGATTTATTAATTTGTAATTACGATTACAAATTAATACCCTTACGTTTACTACAGCTCTGCCTCGAAGCTAGGTGAGCAAAAATTACTACCCATCGCAGAGTTTTATGACTTACTTCGTGATCATCAATGCACCACTACCGATTATGAATTTGCCAAGAGAATTAGGGCTAAGGGAGAGTTTAAAAATGGGTGGGATTATTGTAAAATGTAACTGGTAAGAGATGTATTGAGGCTGTTGGATATTGTCTTAAAAAAACGGAGCAAATTCGAGAAGAATTTGGGTTGGATATTGGGTATTATTTTTCAACTCCTTACCATGTGATGGATTTAATTCTTGAAATTAATGGAGCTGAATTATGTCTGATTTTTGAATTGGATTAGCACCTGTTTATAGAGAGATCCATGCGGGGAGGGTATGTTCTCCACAGCAATCGTATCCTTGAGACCGACCCTACTGGACAACGCACCGGTGAAAAGTTAAATGACGTCTTCTTGGATAAGAATTCCTTTTTTCCGTTGGCGATGTCTCACCTCTATTTGCCATGTGGGAATTACCAATAGTTGACGATCTTTCTGCTCCAGATTTCCCCAACACTCACATTGTTAATGTGGTAAAGCGGTATTATGGTTGTTAAGGTCCTTTTGTTGTAGATGCCTTATTCTCCCTTTGTAGGGGAGATAAACTATGGCCCTAAGGTAATTAAACTTTGGTAGAGTGCCATAGGCTATGACCTGAGTAATGAGGCGTACCAGCTGGGTATATTCGAGAGACTAAGTGTAGATTGTAGAGAGGTTGGCTATAGTACAATACTTTTATTCAGTTAACATATACTAGTACAAGGTTTAATAATAGATATATATTCTGCTGAGACTGGTTGTCCCAGATAGACCACAAGTGTCAGAAATCTACAATAATATATAAAAGATACTTAAGCACTTACAATAATCCGACAATATTCCAAGGTATTTCTAAATCAACGGACCAGAGGTCAGTCCGGCATAAAATTAGTATCAGGCAGCCCCTTCCCATAAAATGTATCTCTTATACATTTTATCAACCACACCTTAAAAAACCTTATCGGGACCCACTGACGTACATAGCTAGGAAGTGGTAATTTCTCGATTTCCTGTTAAGCATAGACTTGCAAGGATACATTTCCTTATCTTAATGAAAATAGTATTTCTAAACTTTTGTATTTGTGTCTTAATATTTTTACTAAATTCCAAATTGACTTAATTAGAAAGCGTCACCACATTAAGGAGAATGGACCAAAAGGATGGTTTTTCGAAATTGATGGAGAAATACCTTTGGAACTTCACGACTCGGTAAAAGACTTTGGTTTTCCGTGTAAAAATAAACTGGTGCCTAGGGACATTTTGAGTCCCTATAATTGATATTTGGTAGAAAATAAGGGTATGCACTGGACACCTTCACAACAGAAGCTTATTGCCGACCTTGAACCGAAACAGAAAATTGTTGTACACCACGTTCTTTTGACGTGGAGGCTGGCCAACGGTTTCAATATCACAAAGATTTGTAGAGCCCTCCAGTCTGATCCAAAACCTAACCCGAAGACGTTTGTTGACAATTTTGTCAACTAATGGTCTGAAGCAAAACCAAAGGTCGAAAAGAGATATTTAAACTTATTTTAAATTCTGCCTTCGGTAGGATGTGCGAGAGTGTGCTCAACAGAAGTCCTTGTGAGGTTGTAACCAACCCAAAATAATGTGTCTGAATCATTGCAAATCCGAACTTCATATCGTTCATGATCATATACTTCAATATGGTCCGTTTACATAGAAAGAAAATAATTGTAGTGTTAAATAAAAACTTTGCCGCTGGCAGTGCAATCCTGGAACTTTCAAAGAAACTCATTTATTGCAGTGTGTTTTAAGCTCCAATGGCTGGGGGGGGGGGGGGTACGTTCAAATGTATTATGGAAACACTGATTCACTCCTGTTAAAAGTTAGAACAGACAATCTGTTATAAAATTTGGAAAATGGAGAGTACACAAGCTCCCAGATGGATTACACCAACTGGGACAAGTCCACTTTTCAGGACCTAATGAAGTGCCAGGCCCCAAATTAGTCGTTGAAATTAAAATCCGAGACGGGGAGCGGATTGGTATCTTACGGTGTGTTCCCGGTCTGACGGTGTACTGCATACAGACACACAATGAGGCTACCAAATCTGCAAAGGGGTGCCGTCACACTATGTAAAGGAAAATTTCACCATGAGTGTTTATAGGAACTGAATAGAAAATAATTTAGTTCCAAGAGCGAGTGTCATGGCCATTGGCTCTTTAAACTATAAAAACTATACAGTTCAATTAGAGAAAAATGCCATGTTAACCATATTGGATAAAATCTATGTACTCACTGACAAAGTGGGGGTACTACCACTCGTTCTGGAGAAAGCCCTATAGTTATAGAGGGCTGTCAGTAGGGGGGGCGGCATTATTTCCGTCTCCAGCTCAGCACTGCCTTTTTTATGTTTATATATTTTTTATTTTCGTTGCGAAAAGCTGTAGTTTTAAAGTGTTTATTTATTTTTAAGTGTTTGTTTATATGTTTTATGTTTTTTCCGACTGCCCTACCACGGGTTGCCCCCCCCCCACTGTGCGCACCTTCCCTCTAACGGCTGCCGCGGTATCACCCTTGGTCGTCACTGTTCCTTCCGTTCGCTGGCCACCGTAGGGGCCGGCCCGACTTTCGTGGGGCTTTCCGTTCACTGGCTGCCGTGGGGCACCGCCCCTACCGTGGGCATATTCAAGTGTTTATTTTGTATGTTCAACTGCCATTGTAAATATTTTCAAGTATTTATTTTTTATGTTCAACTGCCATTGTAAATATTCTATTTATTTCCATTAAAGAAACCATGTATTCTATTTCCTTTGACATTGAAGGGATATGTATCAATTTAAAACACCACTTAGATCTTTTTTTTGGGGACTGTTAATGTTCGAAAACAACCCTATTAACGAAAATATTTCAAGACCTGAAAAAATTATTTCTTTAGAGAATCCGAAAAAGAACTATAATTGCTATAGCGTTTGGCAAGAATCTTATGACACAATAAAGAGTATTGCGCCAAGCATAAAATTAATAAAAGGATTTGACATGTTTAATAGTATTGCACTAAACTCGTGGTTAAATATTGACGGTTTAACTGAAATTGTTGAAGAATGGTCTAAGGAAATATTACAATTATTCACGGTCCATCTCTCTGTACGGTCCATATAATCTATAGATTTGTTCGCAATTCAAATTCTCTAATAACTCTAAACAAACAAATCTATTCTGGTGAACCAAAATTTTTACTTTCGGCCTACAATCAAGCTACTAATAAACCTTATGGAAACATTTTATTGTATCTGAATCAAAACACTCCTGAAGAGTTGCGTGTAGTCACTGATATTTTTGTTAATGAAATTACTGTATATCAATCCGCGAAGAGTGAAAAAAGTCATTAGTTGCCATCATGAGGCTGGAAAAAAACATAAAAACAGACAGTTATTTTCCGTGATAGCCAATTCAAAACCGTTGCTTAGGAAAGCTATACTCAACCAGATAATTGACAAAGAATTTATAATCTCTTATCTGAACTCTGTTTAAATTTAACGGAAGGTAATGTTCAATTGTAAGAAAGTGTTAGACAGCAGAAAAAGCAATATCTTTCACTTGTACGCACCCTAGCCAGCAAACATAAAGCAAATTATAAAGGAAAATGCCTTGTTCAAGCGGGTGGTAAATTCTTTTAATTATTTCCGCAGATAATCGCACAACTTATCAACACTATTCTCTAGAAAAAATGGCTAAACCTTATAAATTGGTGCCAATTGAACTTGCTTTTTCAACAAAAGAATACTTTAAAGACAACTTTGATAAATTTATTAACAATGAAGCAATTGCCGAGGATGAGAAATTCATTTGCTTCAAAACGCCCTTTGACGTGTCAACAAACATTAACCCTATCGTAAAGGAAACACACAGAAAATATCATTGATCAACCTTCTGAAAGTACTGAACGTTTTGAAACTTTGAAAAAGGCCAAAAAAAGAAGAAGAAGATTTATTAACAAGCGTTGTCTTCTCCCCACTGTATTCTTTCTCACACGGTATTGTTCAGCTAGAAATACTGCAATACTGATTGACAATATATTCCTTTCCTTTAACCCTCACGCATCTTTTACCTCGCATATTATAACATCTGATGTTTCCGATCACCACCCTGTCATCAAAATGGTGCCAACAAGGGCAGGCCGGTCCACTAAGTCAGCGTCTAATCGTGTTTTCACGTGTCGAAGTTTTTCCCAAAAAATCATTGACTACTTCACTGAAACCCTGAAATCGAATGATTGGTCTGCTGTAACCCATGCGTGTTCGGTAGATATGGCAGCAAATGCACTCACGAGCCGGATTAAACAGTTAACAGGATGGTGTTTTCCTCTATTAACAAGTCGGATAAAAAGTGTTCCCAAAACTTCTTGGATGACGAAAGTTCTCGTTCAGTCTACCGAACACTGAAATAGACTGTACCTGAAAGCTTGTAAATCTACAGCTCCTGAAGCAAGAGAGACATACAAAAAGTACAGAAATACATTGAACGGATTAGTGCGTAATGCAAAAAGACAGTATTATGCGGAGAGAAAAAATAAATGTAAGAGTAACTTGAGAATAGCATGGGAGGTTTTTAATGAAATAATTTGTCAAAAAAGGAAGAAGGTGGCTATACCTAAAGAAATAATAAATATGTGTGATGAGACAGTAGCAAGAAAATCTCGTGCTGATGCTTTTAATCAATTTTTCGTTAATCAGACATCTCTACATGCTTCTGGCCCATCTCCTGAACAAACCCACAGTAGAACAATATCAGGTCTTTTTCTAGCACCATGTACGAAAGAGGAATTACTAGTGATTATCAGTAAGCTGCCTAATGGCAAAACCCAAGACACCTTTGGGCTGTGCAACTGTATCTTGATGAAGGCCTCTGCAGGTCTTGTAGCTCCACTTACATACTTCGTCAACCTTTCCTTAGCAACCAGAGTTTATCCTAATGTGTT
Organism: Artemia sp. Qi Xiang Cuo; assembly: GCF_049724085.1. NCBI lineage: Eukaryota > Metazoa > Arthropoda > Branchiopoda > Anostraca > Artemiidae > Artemia > Artemia sp. Qi Xiang Cuo. Next base: position 723,666 of record NC_142798.1, on the reverse strand, counting down.
CAAAACTGCCCAAGTCCTTCCCCTCTACAAAAAAGGAGACAAGAGTCTTATCTCTAATTAGCGACTCATATAAATTCTACCGGTTATATCAAAAGTCCTCGAGCGAGTGGTTTATAACAGAGTATATAGATTCCTCTATATTAAGCAGCTACTCTCTCCCCGTCAATACGGGTTTCGGGGTTTAATTCAACTTTGCATGGCTTATTTGATTCAGTTTAAAACATACTAAATAGCCAGGATGCTGGAGAAAAGGTACTAGGGATTTTTCTGGATTTCACTAAAGCTTTCGACACGGTATGCCGTTCAATCCTCATCACAAATTTACATTCATTCGGAATATATGGTGTTGCTTACGAGTGGTTTTCATCGTACCTGACTGATCGTAAGCAGTGTGTAATTGTGGAGGGTAGTGTGTCACCAGAATTATCCGTAAAATCTGGCGTTCCTCAGGGGTCAGTACTTGGACTGCTCTTGTTTATTTTGTATAAAAATAACCTGGCAACATGTCTTACTACAAATGCACACCCAGTACTATTCACTGATAACTCAAATTTCTTCATTGCTGCTGAATCATCCGAGTCTGCTGCAAAAAAGGCCCAAAAAACACTTGCAGAAATATCTGACTCGTGTTTTCGTATCAAAATACAGGGAAATGCTACTAAAAGCTGCATCACAGTCTTCACTTCTGCTCCTTCAAACTCCTCATTGTCTCACAATGTCACACTGTCAATCAATGGAAATCCCATTCCTCAGACCACAGTCACAAAGTTCCTTGACGCATTTGTAGATTCCTCTCTTTCATTCAAATATCACATATCCCAGCTGTCTTCAACAATCTCAAGGCAAACATCAATGTTACATAGAGCTAGCCTGCTTCTAAGTGCTGACATGATGAAAATGCTTTATGATGTTTTTGTCTTCCCCTACTTGAATTACTGCTGTTCTGTCTGGGGCAATACACTCAAATCTCATCTAAAAACATTGAAGAGATCACAAAACCGTGCAGTTAAGGCCACATATTGCCTCCCCAGGCTATACCCCTCAACAGACCTATATAGAGACACTGGAACAATAGATATAACAGAGATAATTAACGTTAGTAATCTGTGTTTAGCACACTTGGCAATATCGAATAGAATTCCTCAAGGTCTCTCCAGGTACTTCGTACTTTGTAGCACAATTCATACAGGAAGAGGTCTCCGCTGCAACAAGTACAATTTTATGCTACCGAGAAGAAGGCTTACAAGGTCTCAACACTTTCCAGTTTATAGAAGTATTTCTTTGTGGAACTCAATTAATGAATCTATTAAATCCATAAAATCATTTGGTACACTCCAAAAACGATACCTCTCTTACACAGTATTTGATACTGCATGAGTTACTGTCTCAATTTTTCGTTTGTATCTTATCCTCTCACTCTCCTTCTTTGACTCCACCTCGTCTCAATTCTTTCCTTTCTAATTCTTATGTTATCAGCTATTCCCTTTTCATTTCATAGTGTGATATAAATTTGTTTACCAATATCTATGTGACTCCAAAAAAAAATTGATTTTTTAAAGAGGAGGGAAACATCCCCTACAAGTGAAAGAATTTAAATGAAAATCACACCGTCAGATTTAGCCTATCAGAAAACCCTATTACAGAGGTTTTAAGCTCATATCTTCAAAAATCTGCAACTTTGTATTTTTTGCCAGAAGAAAAATATACGAATTTAGAAGTTCGTTACGTAAGTTAATTTGTAAATTACGTCAGAACCAAATTTAGAGACAGCCATTTAGCAAGAGAAAAGTAAAATTTTTATGCAAATTTTATTTCCTTGTTCAATGACGGTGAGCCAAACGGAGAGAAAAAATCAATTCTTTCACTTGTAGGGGATGTTTCCCTCCTCTTTCAAAAATCAAATTTTTTTTGAGCATTTAGTAAAAACAGATGCAATCTAGTAAATTTTTTCTCTCCGGTTTAGTAAATTCTTCCAGGTCAGGGTGGCAACCCTGATTACATGCCACATCTAGCAGGATTCTGATCTCGTCTCATATTCTCCTGGCCAGGTGTAACATTGACTACACAAATCGCGCATAGAGAAACTTCTATTTTCCAGAAAAAATTGCTTTTAATGTATTCTTAGCCATAAAAAGACTAAGGGATGCTTAAATTCTTACCCAGATTAATCTTTAATCTTATTACTCTCAACCAGGAATTTAACCTTTCAATAGTATCTTTCATCGAGGCTTGAAGTAAATCTTCTGTCTTCGCGGTACTAACAGTAACTGTGTCATCAGCAAATAATGATACCGTCTCATTCCGAGGATTTTTAGCCATATCATTAACATTAAACCAACAACTTGGGATAAAATTGGGCATATCATTAATGAACAATAAAAAAAGAATCGGACCAAGAACTGGTCCTTGCGGGACACCACAAACCACTGGGCAGGGTCATGATTGTAGACAAGTCATCTCTACAAACTGGTACCGGTTACTAAGGAAACTCCGTATAAGATCAAGAGCTTTACTTCTGTCGGATCCCGTGGACTTTGCATTTTTGCAGTAGGCCATGATAAACTGTATTAAAAGCCTTCTGTAGGTCTGGAAACACCGCACCAACCTAAAATCCTTCATCTAAAGCTATGTCAATTATAATAGTCAAAAATATCAATGCATACTCTGTCTTATCTGAAAACGAACTGATTATTATTCAACAAATTAAACTTCTATAAAAAAAAAATAGGTCAACCGATTACTAAAGCCTTTTTCAATAAGACAAAAAATAACTGGCGAGACTGATATTGGGTGATAATTACCCAAATCATTTCTATCAAAACCTTTATAAACCGGTGTCACTCTTGCTTTCTTTAACAATCTGTAAACCTTTCTTGACGGAAGCAATCATTAATCAGTGATGTCAGAACACCAGATATAGATAAAGAAAATACATTTCATAATTTTTAGGCTCACAAGGTCACTACCGGATGAACTATTCTTCATACTATAAATCATATCCCTTAACTCATCAAATGTAATCATCTTTATATGTAGTGAAACATTTGCAGGAGATAGTAGTTTAGATCCAAAGGGTGGGTCATCTGGATATGAGGAAATCATCTCGGCTATTTGTAGGCCTACTGAAGACAAATGATTTAAAGACTCATTACATATCGCAGTACCATCTGCAATTATAACCTCATTAATAGTCACTTAAGTTGGTAAAATATTAGACCACTGACCTATAATATTACCGATTATTTGCCAAGTTTTCAACGGGTTACCTTTAACATCCTTAAACTTAATTCTGAAATATTTTTTAGCCTCACAGAGGACACTATTCAAACCATTGCGAAAAGCATGGTATCGCTCTTCATTCTCATCCGTAGGTTTTAAAACTTGTGACTTAAACGGTCTATCTCTTACATTTATTATTCTAAGAAGATCATGCGTTATCCATGGCTTCCTCCCATAATGTTTTTGACCTTTTGTATTCCTCACTGCTTCCACTTCCTTAACCATTTCTAAAGGCTTATCATAAAAGAGTGTTAATTTAATATTTATATCACTCTCATTTCCAAGCAGAGATCCCCGATCAATATGACCCATATTATTTTTTAGTTTCAATAGGGCACTATGATCAAAAACTACAACTCTTTTACTCTGCTTAGGAGTTTCTCGCTTAGGGATAGATACCTCAAATTCTGCAAAAACACCAAAGTGGTCAGATTCCACATTTGCGATCTAAAAATGCAATAGAAAAAAAAATTATCTAAAAGCTTTCCACACGTCCTAGAAAATTGAATTGGGATGTTAATCGCTGGGATTTAATAACTGAAAATTCACTAAGGACTCCATATCCAGCACGTTAATATTGAAGTCACCTAGAATAAAACACGGTTTACTACTAATTTGTACTTTTGCCAGCTGTTCATGAAAATCCTCAAAAAGTTCTTGAATAGAACCAGAAGGAGACCTGTATACAATTATTAGATATGTATCAACATTATACAATTTAGCTTACAATACTAGTGTTTCACACCCATTGCCTTATATTCAATTAGATCATCTTGGACTCTTGCATTGATACCTTCACGAACATAAGCCGCAATACCCCCGTGTTGACGTAACTCCCGGTTCCGAGTAAACAACGTATAGCCAGGCATATCTAAAACAGCAGAATTTTGGTCCCTCAACCAGGTCTCCGTCAAAAGAAGCACGTGGAAAAGATTAAGTTTAGCTAAATTCGATAAAAAAATCGAATGTTGAATTTAGGACCTGGCAATTCAAATGAAGAATACCAGAATCTCCTTATCCACCATGCCGACACTCAACATCCTGAAAATTATAACTAAAAACAAATTTAGAATCCTCAAAGGGATCGGAAGCTCCAACCACAAAGTTCAAATTTCTATTAATACTTTCATTAAAATAATTATAAAAATTTACCTTCTGATTTTCTAAGTCAATTATACTACGAGCCCCCGGGGGTAGAACAAGATCTCTAACCACTATCTATTAAATTCCAAAGGGCCTGTGGTGACGAATAGGGCATGTATCAATCACAATCAAAGATAATCTCTCAATTCTCTTAATAAACAATGAAATAAAAATAATCAAAAGAACAAATAAGCAAATAATTTTGTACAAATAAGCTTTAACTTGCTAACAATTCGAACATTACAAGCAACTTTAAATACTATACAATTTATATAGTCAGAAAAATTTAGAAACTCGTCCAAAATATTGCGTAAATACCTGTTCGAATGCACTCTATTCATAATTAAATTTCCACATCTCAATTTATGTACCTACGAATAATAAATTTTAGAACGGGCAAACAGTCAAAATTTGACTTTTTATAGTTTATTTTCTGCTTATTCAACTTAGTGTTCTTCTCAGTGAAATTTATATATCGTACTCAACTGCATGGACCAACTCTTCTTCAGGCCTCGCACATACCGTCAGATTAGTGCTATCAGCAAATGAAACTAATGCTTTCGCAGGGATCACATTTAAGTCTCCACTATATACCGAATCGACAATATTAGATAAAACTCCATGAGAATCATTGATATATGGCAAATAATATTGTACGAAGAGGAGATCCCTGTGGGACTTCAGAACCAACATCATATTCATGTTTAACATGTTAACATATATATGTCATGTCAACAATATATGTCAACAATATAAGATAAAAGTCCATGAAAATCATTGATATCCGGCAAATAATTGTGGGCCAAGGGGAAATCCCTATGGGACTTCAAACCCAACGTAATATTCATGTTCAGCTTGATATTCATCATCCAAATATAATTTTCAATCGCCTAGACAAAACCTCAACAGATTCATATCTCGTCATCTTATTCCGACATTATCCAGTTTACCCGATAGAATTTCATGATCGACAGAATCGAATGGCTTTAAAATATCTAAAAGTGATAACTTTGAGATGTTTATCAAGGCCAACATTAACTAACATTGTAAGAAATTGAACTGCATGCTCTGTAAATTGTTTCCTTGAGAAACAAAATTGGTTTTTAAAGAAAAAAACTTTTCTTTTCTAGAAATGTCTCAATTCAGAATTTAAAAAAATCTTCTCCACTATTCTAAAGCAAGACGGCTAAACTGCTATTCCCAGTATTTTGTATTGAGGAAACACTTTTTGGAAATATCACATTCCCGTGACGTCACAAGACACACCTCTGTCTATTACATGCAGGGTTGCCACCGTCAGTAGGATTTTACTAGATCTAGTACAAAAAAATCTAGTAAATTTAGAGGATCTAGTAAATTTCCAGAAATCATGTATAAACTAGTAAAAAGTTTAGAGTAAACAAAACTTTTTTTTTATTTTCCATGAATTCAGGGAAAAAAATTATCGTAAACGTATGACAATTTACAATTTTTGCTTTTCTGTTTTACAATTTTGCTTGTCGGTCTGAGAGATAGACAAGCAGTTACCTATTTTTATAAACAGACGCTTCACTTCTGGCGTCTAAAGGTTGACAAAATCAGCTTTCTGTGTATCAAATCTTACCAACTAAAAACGAAGCTATAATGACACTTGGATTTGTGATGATTGGGAATCTATTGGAATCAAAAGAAAAGCCAACCACCCAAGATGATTAGGTGAATCTCCTCAGTTTGAAAATTTTTAGTGAGAAGGAAGGAGCATGTTGAGAGAAATTAAAAGTAAGTAGAAATGTAACATTATATATATATATATATATATATATATATATATATATATATATATATATATATATATATATATATATATATATATATATATATACACACACACACAAACACACACACACACACAAACAAAAAAAAACAACCCACCACCCTCACAAAAAAAAAAACAAATATATATATATATATATACATATATATATATATATATATATATATATATATATATATATATATATATATATATATATATATATATATATATATATATATATATATATATATATATATATATATATATATATATATATATATATATATATATATATATATATATATATATATATATATATATATATATATATATATATATATATATATATATATATATATATATATATATATATATATATATATATAAATATATATATATATATATATATATATATATATATATATATATATATATATATATACATATATATATATATCGGAGAGAAAAAATTTACTAGATCGCAAAAAATTTACTAGATCGCATCTGTTTTTACTAAATGCTCAAAAAAATTTTTTTAGAATGCGGCTATGCCGCACGCGCACCATCAAGCATCGATGTTTACTATAGGAGGATAATCAATTTCCTTTTTTCTTCTTTTTATGTGTATATATATATATAAAAGATTTTTGAACTTGTAGGTTTCCGGAACTTTAATCATACTATGAAAACGAAAGAAAAAAGGAAAGGAGAAAAAAAGAAGAAAAAAGGAAAAAGAAAAAAGGAAAGGAGAAAAAAAGAAGAAAAAAGGAAATTGACTATGCTCCTATAGTAAAAATCGATGCTTGATGGTGCAAAACTTTTTTTGAGCATTTAGTAAAAACTGATTTAATCTAGTGAATTTTTCCTCTCCGGTTTAGTAAATTCTTCCAGGTCAGGGTGGCAACCCTGATTACATGCCACATCTAGCAGGATTCTGATCTCGTCTCATATTCTCCTGGCCAGGTGTAACATTGACTACACAAATCGCGCATAGAGAAACTTCTATTTTCCAGAAAAAATTGCTTTTAATGTATTCTTAGCCATAAAAAGACTAAGGGATGCTTAAATTGTATAAACACCTTGATAGTCCTAAACAATACATCTAAAGGATTACGCTTATTTTAAATAAATTTTTTTTTTTAATTCAAACAATTTACAGCAATATTAAAACACGGAAAAAAAACAGTTAAAAAACACGACAAACAAAAATAAAACATGAAAAGGTTATAAAAAATAAAGTATAAGCAAAAAGAACTATGCAATAAAGAAAAACACATCCTAACAATCATTTACATAGGCAAGGCTGATATTAGATGCAAATTTAAACCATATTAAGAGCTTTTAACTAAAACACAGTGCTTTGGAAGCAAGGCAATGAATATTTCAAACCCTCCTGACAATATACGGATCCCCCCCCCCCCCCATAACAATCATTTCCAGGTGGTGTGCAGATGTAAGAGACAAATTTAAATCATTTTAAGAGCTTCTAATGAAAATGCATCATTTCTTTGAGTGCATGTTAGATTTTCACACCTTCCCCTACGAACACAGACAAAATCCTCTTAACACCTCTAGATTTAGCGGGAGTCCTAGTATGCATTTCCAGAGGTTAGGATTCATCTTATTGCTAAATTTAAGCCATATTATGAGAAAATAAAAAAAAACGAGTTTTTCAAACTGAAAGTAAGGAGCGATATTAAAACTTAAAACGAACAGAAATTATTCCGTATATGAAAGGGGCTGTCCCTTCCTCAACGCCTCGCTCTTTACGCTAAAGTTTTTTATTGTTTAACAAAAATAATAGTTGTGAGAAAGTCAAACTTCAGCGTAAAGAGCGCGGCGTTGAGGAGGGGACAGCCCCTTTCATATACGGAATAATTTCTGTTCGTTTTAAGTTTTAATGTCGGTCCTTACTTTCAGTTTAAAAAACTTGTTTTTTTATTTAATTTCTGATCGTTTTTTAGTTAATGCAGCTTTTATTTTGGCTCACCGTCATTGAACAAGGAAATAAAATTGGCATAAAAATTTTACTTTTCTCTTGCTAAATGGCTGTCTCTAAATTTGGTTCTGACGTAATTTACAAATTAACTTACGTAACGAACTTCTAAATTCGTATATTTTTCTTCTGGCAAAAAATACAAAGTTGCAGATTTTTGAAGATATGAGCTTAAAACCTCTGTAATAGGGTTTTCTGATAGGCTAAATCTGACGGTGTGATTTTCATTTAAATTCTTTCACTTGTAGGGGATGTTTCCCTCCTCTTTAAAAAATCAGATAAATTTTCTCAGGCTCATAGCCTTTGATGAGTAATACTAAACTTAATAAAATTTATATATTTAGAATCCGCATTATAAGCCCATTCTATTTGGTACATTTATTGACATCAAAATTCCGTTTTTAAAAATTTTGATTACTATTGAGCCATATCGCTTGTTTTTTTTATTGTTTTTTTTATTACGTATATGTTATTACGCATATGAGGGGGTTCTCCCCTTAGTCAATACCACGCTCTTTACTTTAAAAGTTAAAATTTTGGTTAATTCACAAACCTTCTGAATCACAAATGCCGTTTAATTAGAATAGATAGCCCTTTTGAAATCACTAAAAAAAACTGTAGCGTAAAGAGCGAGGTATTGACTTGGGGGCGAACCCCCTCATATACGTAATAATTTCTGTTCGTTTTAAGTTCTAATGTTGCTTCTTACTTTCTGTTGAAAAAACTTGTTTTTTTTTAAACTTAGTTTCTGATCGTTTTTTAAATAATGCTTGGAAATCCGGCGCCCCCTTCATAAAAATGTCCCTTACCCCAAAGAAATATCCTCCACCGACAGATTCTCCTGAGTAACCCCCTCCTCCAGCCCCCCCCCCTACCAGAAAAAAATTCTTCCTGAAAATGTCTGTATACTTTCCAATAACCAATAAAATATGTAAGCAATGGGCAAAGTTCATAACTTGTAGCCCTTCCCCTGGGAACTGTGGGGGATTAATTCATCCTAAAAGACATATTTATTAAATGTTGACTATGCTGAACAAAATGGCTATCTTAAAATTTTGATCGAGTGACTTTGGAAAAAAATGAGTGTGGGAGGGAGCCTAGTTGCCCTGCATTTTTTTGGTCACTTAAAAACGGCACTAGAACTTTTAATTTTCGTTCTAATGAGTCCTACTACGATATTCTAGGACCACTGGGTCAATACGATTACCCCTGGGAAAAAAAAAAAAAATAAAAAAACACGCATCCGTGATCTTTCTTCTGGCAAAAAATGGAAATGCCACATTTTTGTAACGAACTTCTATATTCATATATTTTTATTACGTATATTAGAGGGTTCGCCTCCTAGTCAATACCTTGCTCTTTAAGTTAAAGTTGAAATTTTGTTCTAATTCTTTAAAAATGACCCCTTAATCACAAGTGCCGTTAATTAGAATAAATAGCTCTTATGAAAGTACGAAATAATCTTTGGCTTAAAAAGCGAGATATTGACTAGGAGGTGAACCCAATCGTATACATAATGTTTTCTGTCGTTTTAAGTTTTGATGTTGCTCCTTACTTTCAGTTGAAAACTTGTTTTTTTTTTATATATATATATATAATTTCTGATCTTTTTTAAAATAATGCTGGGAAATCCGGTGCCCTCTTCATAGCAGTGTCCCTTCCCCCATCAAAACTTCCTTCATTGAAAGATCCTCCCACATAACCTCCGACCCATCCACCCCCCCCCCCACTACCAGGAAAAATTCCCTCTGAAAACGTCTGTATATTTCCCAATAACCAATACTATATGTTAACATTGGGTAAAGTTCATAACTTTCAGCCCTCCCCCCAGCGACTTCGGGGGATTAAGACATCCTAAAAGACATAGTTATCATATTTTCAGCCCTGCTGAACAAAATGGCTATCTCAAAATTTTGATCAGGTGACTTTGGGAAAAAAATAAGCGTGGGAGGGGGCCTAGTTGTCCTCAATTTTTTCGGTCACTCAAAACGGGCACTAGAACTTTTAATTTCCGTTCGAATGAGCCCACTCACGATATTCTAGGATGACTGGGTCAATACGATCACCCCTGGGAAAACACGCATCCGTGATTTTTCTTCTGGCAAAAAAATGCAAAATTCCACGTTTTTGTAGATAGGAGCTTGAAACCACTGCAATAGGGTTCTCTGATACGCTGAATATGATGGTTTGATTTTCATTAAGGTTCTATATTTTTTAGGGGGCCTTTCCCCCTTTTTCGAAAATCATCCAAATTTTCTCAGGCGCTTAACTTTTAATAGGCAGGATTAAACTTGATGAAACTTATATATTTGAAATTAGCATTAAAATCTGATTCTTTTGATGTATCTATTGGTATCAAAATTCTGTTTTCTACAGTTTCGGTTACCGTTGAGCCGGGTCGCTCCTTACTTACAGTTTGTTACCACGAACTGTTTGATTTTAATGAAAATATCTTTGAGCTAAACAGATCAATATTTCACACGATAGTGAAAATATACGGATGCCCATTATCCCACCTCCCTAGCAATCATTTCCAGAGGGCAGGGTGGATATTGCAAATATTGCAGGGTGGATATATGCAAATTTTTTTGGCACTATTGAGGTATTTCTGAGAACTCTTAACAAAAATAGAGCGTTTCTTTGAATGCATGTAATATTTTCATGCCCCCCCCTTTCCCTCTACGGAAATAGTTATTTTAATACCTCGACTTTAACTTTTAAAATGTAGAACACGTTACTCCATGCAATTTATGCCACTGTAACCTACCATTATTTAACTGCCCCCACACCCCCTAACAATCATTCCTAAGACATTTTCAGACATCCCTTGTTTAGAATTCTTCCTCAATCTGGTGATTCAAGTTTTAGCAACCAAGCCCTACGTTATACACCATGTCAATTCATATCACCGTAGTATTATTCTATTTTTATATATTTTCATCGAAAAAGCAAACAATTTTAAATTTCTTGTGGATAGGTGCGTGAAACCTCAACACTAAGGTTCATTGATGTGTTGTATTTGATGCTGTAGCTTTTATCAAGGCGTGTTTCAGCCTATGGGATTGATTGTTTACCTCTTTTTCAAAAATCAAATTTGCTTCAATAGAATACGAAATGTAGATAACAAGCAAAATTGACGAGGATTTTTCACTGATACAGTGAATAACCAAGATTTTATAGGATTTTTTCCCTGACTCTTCACGAAATTTTGAAGTTATTTGACTACTAGCATACATACACCAATCTTATCACGTTGAGTTTTGTTATATTTTCATCGAAAAAGAAACGAACTCTACATTTTTTGTATATTTTTTGTGAAACCTAAACACTAATGGTCTTTGATGTGCTGTTTTTAATGTTGTAACTTTTATCAAGACCTGTTGCAGCCTTTGAGAGTTATTCCTCCTTTTTCAAAAACCAAATTTTGCTAAAATAGAATACAAAATGTAGATTACAAGCAAAATTGTTGAGGGTTTTTCACTGATACAGTGAATAACCAAGATTTTCTAAGATTTTTCCCTCTGACTCTTCACAAAATTGTTCAATTTTTTTACTACTAGTACACATTGAACAATCTTATCACGTTGAATTTTTTATATATTCATCGAAAAAGAAACAAATTCTACATTCCTTGTGGATAGGCAGGTGAAACGTCAACACCAAGGTTCTTTGGTGTGCTTTATTTGATGCTATAACTTTTATCAAGGCCCGTTGCACCCATTGGGAGTATTTCTTTTTTTAATCAAATTTATTTCAATAGAATACAAAACTTAGATTAGAGGCAAAATCGTCGAGGATTTTTTCACTGATACAGTGAATAACCAAGATTTTCGAATACCTCCCCCCCCCTGACTCTTCACGAAATTCTGCGGTGTTTTGACTACTAGTACAAATACACCTATCTTACCAGGTTGAATTTTGTTATATTCTCATCGAAAAAGAACACATTCTATATTTCTTGAGGATAAGCATGTGAAAATTCAACATTACGGTTCTTTGGTGCCCTATATTTGATGCTGTACCTTTTATAAAGAAATATTGCAGCCTATGGGAGTGTTTCCCCTATTTCAAAGATCACATTTGCATCAATAGAACAAAAAACTTAGAGTACAGGCAAAATTGTCGAGGATTCTTTCACTGATATAGTGAATAACCAAGATTTTCTATGACTTTTTCCCCTGACTCTTCACGAAATTGTGAAGTTGTTTGACTACTAGCACACATTGAAAAATCTTATCACTTTGAATTTTTTTATATATTCATTGAAAAAGAAACAAATTCTACATTCCTTGTGGATAGGCAAGTGAAACGTCAACACCAAGGTTCTTCGGTGTGCTGCATTTGATGCTATAACTTTTATCAAGGCCCGTTGCACCCATTGGGAGTATTCTATTTTTAATCAAATTTATTTCAATAGAATACAAAACTTATATTACAGGCAAAATTGCCGAGGATTTTTCACTAATACAGTGAATAACCAGGATTTTCGAATACCCCCCCCCCCTTGACTCTTCATGAAATTGTGCAGTGTTTTGACTATTAGTACAAATACACCTATCTTTAAGGGTGAATTTTGTTATATTTTCATCGAAAAAAAACACATTCTATATTTTTTGTGGATAGGCATGTGAAACCTCAACATTAAGGATCTTTGGTGCCCTGTATTGGATACTGTACCTTTTATAAGGAAATATTGCAGGATATGGGAGTGTTTCCCTTATTTCAAAAAATAAATTTGCTTCAGTAGAATACAAAAATTAGTTTACACGCAAAATTGTCGAGGATTTTTTCACTGATACAGTGAATAACCAAGATTTTCTAAAAATTTCCCCCCTGACTCTTCACGAAATTGTGAAGTTTTTGACTATTAGTACACATTCACCAATCTTACTACGCTGAATTTTCCATTTTTTCATCGAAAAAGCAACAAATTTTACATTTCTTGTGGATAGACGTGTGAAACTTCAACCATTAAGGTTCTTTGGTGTGCTGTGTTTGATCCAGTAACTCCTATCATGACCCGTTACACCCTTTGAAAATGTTTCCAACTTTTTTCAAAAAATCAAACTTAATTCAATACAATACAAAACTTAGATCACAGGCAAAACTGTCGAGGAGTATTCACTGATACAGTGAATAACCAAGATTGTCTAAGATTTTCCCACCTGATTCTTCTCGAAATTTTGAATTTATTGATTACTAGCACACATTCGCCAATCTTACCATATTGAATTTTTCCTTTTTGCATATTTTCATCGAAAAAGCAACATATTCTACATTTCTTGTCAATAGGTGTGTGAAACTTCAAAATTAAAGTTTTTTGATGTGCTGTATTTGATGCTGTAACCTTTTTCAAGACACGTTACACCCAGTCCGAGTGTTTTCCCCTTTTTAAAAAATCAAACTTGCTTGAATAGAATAAAAAACTTAGATTACAAGCAAAATTGCCGAGGATTTTTTACTGATACAGTTGCAAGTTTGATGACCAAGATTTTCTAAGATTTTTCCACCTGACTCGTCACGAAATTGTGAAGTTCGTTTACTACTAGCAAACATTCACCAATCTTACTACGTTGAATTTTTGAATTTTTATATATTTTAATAGAAAATGCGACTGAAGTATAACTTCAGCTTATTTTATTAAGTTTACGTTAGTTTAAGTTAGGTTCATTTAACTTAGATTAGCATGACCGCTCATTCTATCCTAAGTTAAATGTACCTAACTTAAACTTATTTAACTGAATGTAGTTAAATGAAGTTCCACTTCAATTCTGATTTTTCAAAGAAGATAAAAGTTCAAGTTCTCTTCTGAGTTTATCAAAGAAAAGAAAAAAAAAGAAAATTTCGATTTTGATATTTTCCAGAGAAGAGAAAAAATTATAGTTCAGTTCTGAGATTTCCTAAAGAAGAGGAAGTTCCACTTAAGTTCGGGATTTTCTCAACGAAGAGAAAAATAGTTCAAGTTCTCTTCTGAATTTTCTCTAGGAAGAGCAAAAAAGTTAAATTTTGATTCCAAATTTTTCTAAAGAGTAGAAATGGTTCCAGTTATATTCTGAATTTTCTCAATGAAGAGAAAGAAGTCTCACTTAACTTCTGAATTTTCTGTGGAAGATAGAAAAAAGTCATACTTGGATTCTGAATTTTTTCCGAATAAGAGAGAAAGTTCGACTTTAATCCTGAGTTTTCTCAAAGACGTGAAGAAAGTTTCAAATTCTTTTCGGAATTTTTTATATAGAAGAGAAAAAAATTTAATGTTCAAATGCGATTTTTTTCCAAAGAAGAGAAATAATGTTGAACTTCAACTCTGAATTTTTACCGAAGAAGGGATGAAAAGTTACCCTTTGGCTCTGAGTTTTTCTAAAGAAGAAAGAGTTATTCTTAGTTTGGAATTTTCTGAACAAAGATAAAAAAAATTCAAGTTCTATTCTGATTTTTCTCAATGAAGAGAGAAGTTACACATCACTTCCGAATTTCCTGTAGAATAAAGAAAAATTTATACTTCGATTCCGAATTTTTTTCCAAAAAACAGAGAAATTTCCACTTTAATTCTGATTTTTCTCAAAGAAGTGAAGAAAACTTCAAGTTCTCTTCATTATTTTTCCATAGAATAGAAATATTTTAATGTTCAATTGTGAATTTTTTCCGAAAACAGAAAAAAGTGTTGAACTTCGAAGAAGAAAGTTCCACTTTAGTTCGGAATTTTCTAAGCCAAGAGAAAAAAATTTCAAGTTTTCTGCTGAACTTTCTCAGTAAAGAGAAAGAAATCTCACTTCTGAATTCTCGGTAGAACATGAAAAAAGTTATACTTCGATTCTGAATTTTTCCCTAAGAAGAGAGAAAGTTCCACTTTAATTCTGAGTAATTTCAAAAAAGTAAAGAAAAGTTCAAGCTATTTTCTGAATTTCCCAAATTAGAGGAAAAATGTTAATGTTCAATTGTGAATTATTTCCAATGAAGAGAAAAATATTAAACTTCAACTCTGAATTTTCGGTAGAAGACAGTTACAGTTACACTTCAGTTCTGAGTTTTCTTTAGAAGAGAGAAAGTTCCCCTTAAGTTCTGAATTTCCTCAAAGAAGAGAATAAAAGTTCAAACTTCCATTTAAAATTTTTTCCTAAGAAGAGAAAAATGTTAAACTATGATTCTGAATATTTCAAAGAAGAGAAAAAAGATCAAGTTCTAATCTGAATTTTTCCGAAGAAAAGAAAAGTTACAGCATCTAATACAGCATATCAAATAATCTTAGTATGAAGGTTTCACATGCCTATCCGCAAGAATTGTAGAATTTGATACTTTTTCGATGAAAATATGTAAAAATGAAAAATTCGATATGGTAAGATTGTTGAATGTGTGCTAGTAGTCAAACAACTTCACCCTTTCGTGAAGAGCCATAGGCAAAAAGCATAGAAAATCTTGGTTATTCACTGTATCAATAACAAAAAATAGAAATTCAACGTGGTAATTTTCGTGAATGTGTGCTAGTAGTAAAAAAAAACTTCACAATATAGTGAAGAGTCAGGTGGGAAAATCTTAGAAAATGTAGGCTATTCACTGTATCAGTGAAAAATACATAATGTTGCCTTTAATCTAAGTCTTGTATTCTATTGAAGCAAGTTTGATGTTTGAAGAAGAGGAAACACTCGTAAAGGGTGTAACGTGTCTTTACAGAGGTTACAGAATAAAATACAGCACATCAAAGAAAATTAATTTTGAGGTTTTACGCTTAATCCACAACAAATGTAGAATTTGTTGCTTTTTCGTTGAAAATAGGCAAAAAAAATTCAATGTGGTAAGATCGGTGAGTGTTTATTAGTAGTCAAAAAATTAACAATTTCGTGAAGGTTTAGATGGAAAAATCTTAGAAAATCTTGATTATTCGCTGTGTCAGTGAAAAATCCTCGACAATTTTGTCTGTAATCTAAGTTTTGTATTCTATTGAACAAGTTGGAATTTGGAAAAAAAATAGGGCAACACTCGCAAAGAGTGTAAAGGGCTTTGATAAAAGTTACTGCATCAAATTAAGTTCATCAGAGAACCTTAATTTTGAAGTTTCACCTGCCTATCTGCAAGAAATGTAAAATTTGTCGCTTTTTCGTTCAAAATATGCAAAAATGAAAAATTCAATGTGATCAGATTGAGGAAATTGTGCTAATGGTAAAAACTTCACAATTTCGTGAAAAGTTCATAGAAAATTCTTAAAAAATCTTGGCTATTCACTGTATAGTGAAAAAATCCTCGGCAATTTTGCCTGTAATCTAAGTTTTGTATTCTATTGAAGCAAATATGATTATTTGAAAAAGGGGGATACACTCGCAAAGGCTGCAACGGGTCTTGAGAAACGTTATAGCACAAAATACAGCATATCTAAGAACCTTACTGTTGGGGTTTAACCCGCCTATCCACAAGAAATGTACAGTTTGTTTCTTTTTCGATGAAAAAATGGAAAATTCAACGTGGTAAGATAGGTAAATGTATCCTAGGTGTCAAACAACTTCACCATTTCGTGAAGAGTCAGAGGGAAAAATCTTAGAAAGTCTTTGTTATTCAGAGTATCAGTAAAAAATCTTCGACAATTTTGTATATAATCATAGTTTTGTATTCTATTGAAGCAAACTTAATTTTTGAAAAAGGGAGAAACACTCCCAAAGGCTGCGATTGGTCTTGATAAGAGTTACAATATTAAATACAGCACATGAAAGAACATTGGTGTTGAGGTTTTACACGCCTATCTACAAGAAATTTAGAATTTGTTTCTTTTTCGATGAAAATATAACAAAATTCAACGTGGTAAGACTGGTATGCTAGTAGTCAAACAACTTCAGAATTTCGTGAAAATTCAAAGGGAAAAATATTAGAAAATACTGGTTATTCACTGTGTCAGTGAAAAATCCATGACAATTTTGTTTGTAATGTAAGTTTTGTATTCCATTGAAGCAAATTTGATTTTTATTTTTTTTTAAAGGGGGGAAACACTCCGATAGGCTGCAACGGGTTTTGATTAAAGTTACAGCATCAAATAAAGCATAAAAAAGAACCTTAGTATTGAGGTTTTACACGTCTATCCACAAGAAATGTAGAATTTATTTCTTTTTCGATGTAAAAATGGAAAATTTAACGTGTTGAGATTGGTGTATCTGGTGAAGTAGTCAAACAACTTCACAATTTCGTAAAAGGTCAGGGGGGAAGTCTTAGAAAATCTTGGTTATTCATCGTATTTAGTGAAAAATACTCGACAGTTTTGCCTGTAATATAAGTTTTGTAGTCTATTGAAACAAATTTGATTTTTCAAAAAGGGGAAACACTCCAAAAGGCTTCTTGATAAAAGCGTTAACATCAAATACAGCGAATAAATGAACTTTAGTGTGGAGGTCTCACATGCCTATTCACAAGAAATGTAAAATTTGTTGCTTTTTCGTTGAAAATATGTAAAACTGGAACAATGCCTTAGTGGTGTGAATTGACATGGTATATCACGTAGGGTTTGGTTGCAAAAACTTGAATTACTGGATTGAGGAATAATTTTAAACAAGAAATTTCTGAAAAATGTCTCAGGAATGATTGTTAGGGGGTGTGGGGGCAGTCATATAATGGTAATGTGACGTCAATTGCATGGAATAACGTGTTCTACAGTCTAAAAGTTAAGGCGGAAGTGTTAAAAGAATTTTTTTGTCGAGGAAAAGGGGAGAGTGAAAATCGAACATGCATTCAAAGAAACGCTGTATGTTCGTTAAGAGCTCTCGGAAATACGTCAATAGTACCTAAAAATTTGCATCTAATATAAACCCTGCCCTCTTAAAATGACGGCTAGGAAGGTGGGGTAGTGGGCATCTGTATATTTTCACAATGGTATGAAATATTCATAAATTTAGTTTAAACAAACGACTGATTGTCATAAAAGCTCTCAATATGGCTTAAATTAAGCCCTAATATCAAATTCCCCTCTAAAAATACATCCTAAGACTCCCACTAAATATGGAGGTGTTAAAAGAATTTTTTCTGTCAGTGAGGGGGACGCTAAAATCTAACATACACTCAAAGAAATCATGCATTTTTTTTAAAAGCTCTTAATATGGTTTAAATTTGTGTCTAACATCAGCCTTGTCCTCTGGAAACGATTTCTAGGAAGTATTTTTCTTTATTACATGGTTCTTTTTGCATATACTTTTTTTGGTTTTTATCGTGTTTTTTAACTTTTTTTCTGTGTTTTAGTACTGTTGTAAATTTGTTTGAATTCATAAAACCTTATTTACAATAAATGTTTTCCTTTAAATATATAGTTTATGACGATCCAGGTGTTTATATAATTTAAGAATCTATTAGCCTTTTTATTGCTACAACAAAATTAAGAGCAATTTTGTCTGGAAAACAGAATTTTCCCTCTGCTCCTATTGCGTCATCGATGTTACACCTGGCCAGGAGAAACGAGACAAGCTCAGAATTCTGCCAGATGTTTCATGGAATAGATAGAGGTTTGCCTTGTGACGTGACCGGAATGTGTTATTTCCAAAAAGTATTTCCCCAATACAAAATACTGGGAATAGCATTTTAGTCCTCTTGCTTGGAGCGCTGTCCCATTGGAAGTAAATTAAACTTTTAAATCCTAGTGAGGACAAAGAAAAAAAAGAAAGAATAAAAAAAATGCTTTGAAAATAAAACGTGTTTAACGTTTCGCCCAAAACTAAAATGACCAAAAAGGTATTATGTGACAGTGATGTATTAGCCGTCATTACGTAAGATACGTGGTATCATTACGCAAAGTGCGTTCTGACCTTACATAAAGTGTGCGCCGTCATTAAGTTAAAAGAAAGAAAAATTCCTTGGATGTTTCGGGCAAAAACAAAAATGTTAAAGAAGTATTATGTGACAGTGATGTGTGTACTAACACTACGTAAAATGGGTGCCTGATTTAGCAATGGGGGTACTGATTTAGCTTCACTTTCAGTCAATAAATTAGCAGTAAATTCTCACTTATTATTGGATTCTGTTGACGTTGATTTCGGACAAGGTAAACGTATCGGTCCTGGATAGAAAGATTATCTTGGGAGATACTAGCTACAAGCTCTTGCAATGCACCAGAAATTGGTTGATATTAGCATCATACATGAACCAAAATTGGCTGAAGTTGCATCCAACTTTGGTTGATATCGGCAAAAATTTACCAAAAATATATTGTAAAAAAAATTAGGTCTGTGATCTAAAGAAAATAAATTGATATCAGCTCACAAACAAAGCATTAACGTTTGTATACATAAGGAAAAAAATCACACACTAATATATACAAATAATTTTTTTTTGTTAAGTAAGAGGCTAATTATTTTCTTAGTCGTTTTTTAAATACAATGTGCCGCTAAAATATAAACATCCGTTTCTCGTTGGATTTTAATTGTATTTATATTCTTTACATATTAAAATTAGTATTAATTATTAAACACTTAAAATACCATATTAAACACTCATATTAGTAAAGCATTAATACAGAATATTTTTTTTAACAACACCGCTGATTTATACATTGACCAGAAGTCACAAAACTTGAAAAGAACAACTACCCCATAAGCATTGGTTAAATTTTTTTTTTAAAGTTACTTTAAGACACTATGTAGTAATATAACCACACAAGAAGCATTTTTTTCAAGTTGATTTCTCACAAAGCTAAACTAAAAATTGGTATAACTCTCTTTTTCTAAAACAGAACACTCAAAATACCAATTTAATATATTCACATATAGTTTATACTGACATATGTTATGTTGATGCATAACTTAATTTTTTAAACTCAGACAATAATTATGTAATCTTACAATTTATTTAAACACTGCAATGTTTATTCTTTGTACAAAATTTAAATTAATCCATCAAGACTTTTAATCTGATAAGTCTTAAACTGCAATTAAAATATTTACACAATTTGTTTTTAACTCTAACAAATGGATTTATACACTATAACAGAGAACTGTAATTAGCTGCTATTTAAAGGCTTAGCAACAGTTCTTACAATATGACTGTTATTAAAATTATACATTTGCAATTTTATACGTGGCAAATTCCATATTTATTAAAGGTTTGCAAAATACATTTATAACTGTATATTTCGTCAATAGTATTTGTTCAGCTTACTCTATGTCGGTTCGTTTATACGACATTTTAATTTTTTTGAATTTCCGGTCATTGAGACAGTTTAATAGAGTATTCGACTGTCATGTCTTTTTTCCAGTTTTAATGTCCTTTTTGGACAAGGCTTAGCTTACAGCTTATATCTGATAAGCTAAAAATTTTAGCTATTCGTCTATTTACCTGTTTTGGCACTACCAATTGACTTGTGCCCATACCCTGAAGGTTTGCTTACCAGGGCTGCCTTCTGGTAGCTCCTATAACGTTTCTAAGTTCTCTTGTCATCAGCTAGTTAAAAAGACTATTATGAACCTGCACACAAAATAATTCTGCACACAATAATCAAATTCTTTAAGGCTATTATGTGCCTTACTTTCAATTTATGTCATGCTAGTCATTTTTCTGAAAACGACTTCCACATATGAGAAGCCAAATTTCTTTTCTTGACTACTTTGAGCATTTGTCCAATATTTCTATTAATCTCGGCCCGCGTTTACCAAAGTACAATTTTCATACTAGTTCGTTCGGCAAGTTCAATAAGTGCGTATAACAGAGTTTAACTGACTTCATTCTGACATTTAACTGACTTCATTCGTGTATTTTCCTTTTAGTTTCGTCTGACTATATTTTGAACTTGAAGTTTTTTTTTATTATTATTTACTTCAGTGAAGCCTAAGCGGTTTTTTCAAATCTTTGTCAGCTTTTTCAGTTCAATAGGTATTTTTTAAGCCTATATTCATACGTCTCCAGTTTTATTCAACAGCTAATACAAGTTTCTATGCCGATTGCCATTATTTCGTCACTGTCATTATCCCCGTGATTTTAAGGGGGGGGGGGTCTAGTTTAGCAACATGTATTATTTTGAAATTATTTAAGTTTATTCGTCCAAAAGTGTTTGTATTCTAAAAGCACTGTATTTTCCAGTTGATTTTTAGAGCACTTTTATTTAACTTTTGCGCCGCATTTTCTAGCCCTTATTTGTTCATAAAAATGCAATTTTTACGATATACTGGTTGCAAATTTTATTCTAGATTTAATTACGATCCTTTTTGCCAAGGAAAGAAAGAAAATAATCCCATTGGCTAGGCTGAATAGCTTTGAATGCGTTGTTCCGTATCTGCGGTTTACTAATAAGCTTGAGTCTGGGAGAATTACAAGAATGAATTTGTGTTCATTACTGCGAGGTTTTTGTGTTGTGAAAGGTTATATTTTATTTTCAAATAAAATGTGGATACGTTTAGTTTCTGTTAAGGTTCGACGGTTTGGGATTTGGGTGTTTGGGTTGGCACAGGTGAAAACCAATTGTTTAAACTAGGGATCTCCTGTGCCAATTCGTTTTCTCAGATCCAGTACCTCGCTAGAGTTAAAATTATTATCTTGAACAATGAACTGTGGTTTGCTTGTGACGATGGGGTTAATTTTTGGCTTATTTTTAGTGGATTTTGTCCTTGGCTTTTACCTCCTGGTAAGTTTTTAGGTTATAATTTATTTTTGTATTGCTTTTCGTTTCTTTTACCTCACACTTTTTTTTGCTTTATAAGTTTATTCTAAGTTTCGCTTAAATCTTTATAGCGCTTAATTATTGTCTTTATTTTTTATTTTATTTTTATTTTTTTTCCTTTTTCGTAGTGTAACTAATAATAAAAAAAATTATTATATTATACTATAACTAATTTTAATAAGATTACAGCTAGCCTGTACATGCCGCGATTCATGTAAACTCTCGCTGCCTTTCCCATTATAACTATTTTTAAATTTCTTCAAAATAGTTTTTTCAAATTCGACTGAATGTGTCACCTCAGAGAGTCAAAGGTCAGTAGATGCATTGCATGTACTTAACAAAGAGAGACCAGCAGTGATTGAGCTCAACTCTAAATTTCCTAGCTTCCAATGACCCTATTTCAGTAAAATAACCTTCTTCGTTTTTTTTTTGTTTTTTTTTTATTATCCCCCCCTTCAAATATATATTTGAAGCAAAACTTGATGTTCTCTATGTATCGATTAAAAAATAAAATATAGATATTTCTTTAGTGGCTTTTATACTCGTTTGATTTTTATTTAATATTTATTTTTTTATTTTTTTTTTTGTTATTATTGTTTTATTCAAGTATTAATCTGCTGGGGGCTATACTTTTTCTGCTTTCCTCCGTTTCATGGTCCGAGCTTCGGACCCTAAATTTTTGATGTTTTTCCTTATAATATTTTTAAGTTTTACCGGGATCTCTATAGTATGGCTTGCAATGCTCAAAGTCCTAGTGCTGTTTTGTAGCCTCGTCAAATCTCTTTACTCGTTGTTTCTCTCAATGTTTAGCCTTTTTCATAAGTGTTTTAGCGACTTGTGCTGCTGACAAAGGAATTTCTTGCTGCCCCTTTGGTTTCTTAACTGTTCTCCATAATTTTTCTCTAAAAGAAGGTTTTCTTGACGATGGCCCAGGTTTAGCTATATCGCTTTCTGTCGAAGAATTTTCTGTGTCACATTCTGTTCGCTCGCGTCTGGTAGATGGCGTTTGTTCTAAAAGCCATTTTTGTGCTACGACTGTAGGTGAGTCTAGCGTATGAAAATCAGATAATTCTTTGGTTTCTTCCAATTTTTCTTCCTCTTTGGATTTAACCTCTGATTTATTATGTCTTAAACCCGTTGGTTGTGTTTGGGGCTCTTCTATGTCACTTACATCACTCGTATCCAATGTATAATGAACTTTTCTTTTTTTTTCTGGTTTTTTGTTGAACGTTTGCAGCCACGACTGGGCTAAATATTTCTTCCACTTCTCCCAACTGTTGTGGTTGTTAAAAAGGTCATAAAATTCATATTGTCTTATTGTATTTACATGTGAGATAGTTTTTTCTATTTCTTCTTGTGAAAATATATTCTCTGCTTTCCAAGATTTTGAAGAATATCACTGTTAATATCTATTATTGTGCACTACTTCTTACTTTTAATTATGCTGATGTTTTATAACACATGTTAATTTATTTCATAGAATTTTTGTAATCCTATAAGGTCCGTCCCATTTCGGTTTTAACTTTTTTGTTCCTTCTAGATTAATTTTGTGAACATATACCAAATCTCCTAAACAGTAACTCGTTTCATTTTTGCTTGTTCTGTCATATTTTTCTTTTTGTTCTGTTTTCGAATCTTCCAGATTGTCTTTAACTTGTTCCATAGCTTTTTTTATTCGCTCTGCCACCTTTTGATTATATTGGTCTAAGTTTTAATATTTTCTGTCATTTTTTATTTCATTTAAAAAAATTCTGGGATCTCTTATGTGTTGCAAAAAAATGGCGTTTCTTTTAAGGTACGTGAAAAAGCCGTATTTGTTGCAAAGACTACAAATGGTAAATGTTCATCCCATTTTTCATTTTCCTCTCTTGCATGTATTCCCAGCATGTAAGCTAATTCCCTATGCTTACGTTCAGCTTTCACATTAGCTGCTGCAAGGTAAGACGAGGTAAACCATCGTCTACCCCCAGATAGTCTGTAATTTTTTCTAATAATGTGGCTCTAACACCTTGTATAGTGTTGTTAAGTAAAACTCTAGGAAAACCATGAGTTACAAAAATAGGCAATTAACCAATAATTTCGCACTGGGTTTTGCCTTTTCATGTTTAATTGGAAAAGCATAAAAATTTGAATTAAAATTGTGTACTATGGTTAGTACACACCTGTTTCCTTTCCTGGAAACTGGTAAAATTCCCCCTGATACCCAAACGTCAATTGAAATTATTCATCCTACCCCTGAAGGGGTGGGGTATTGACCTAATTCAGCCCTAGGGGTCTTTGGTGGCGAATGTTGTTTTGCGCACTCTTGGCAGCTTTGTATAAAAGCCTTTACTTTTGAGTACATTTTTGGAAAATAAAAATTCCCTTTCAGTCTCCCCATAGTTTTTGCTTCTCCCATGTGACAGCCAATCGTTGCATGTGCCATCTGTAAAACTTCTCCTTCCAGAGATTTTGGAATCACTGGAATAGTTTTTAAGTCATTTTTTCTCTATTCTTGTGATGGTCTATGGTATCTTACAAGAAGATTTTTATTTTCGTCCTGATCAAAATTATCTAGTTCCTTTAAAAAATGTTTAAAGTGCTCTGGCAGTTCCGTTCCTTTTGATAAAAAGGATTTCATTGCTAAACAAAAATTGTCTTTATTTTGATGCTTTGAAATATTTTCATTAGACAGTATTTCTACCCCTTCCAGTTCGTTCTGGATGGTTGCTATCACATTTTCCTTCTTATCTGGATTTCGTGATAAATAGTCAGGTAAAATATTTGTACGGCCCTTTATATATATTGGAGTATATGAATATGCTTGCAGACGCAGTATCCACCGTGTCAACCGGGCTGAAGTATTTTGCATCGTATGTAGCCAAACTAATGATTTTTGGTCTACTCTTAATATAAATTTTTTCCAAGTAAAAATTGTCGAAAATATTCTGCAAATACTATAACTGCTAAACACTCCCTTTCAACTGTCGAGCATTTTTTTTCTGCTTCCGATAGTGACCTACTGGCGTATTGAACTATTGATTCTACTCCTTCAGAATTAATGTTTAATAATATGGCCCCTATACCGTAACCCGAAGCATCTGTTTACAAACAGAAGTCTTGTGACAAATCTGGCAGTTTTAGTATTGGTGCCAGTAATAGTTGCCTTTTTCTTTCATTTAGCGCTTGTTTTGCGTCTTCTGGACATTCGAATTTACCTGATTTCTTTAAAAGGTTCGTCAAAGGTTGTGCTGTTGTGGCATAATTTTTAATATATCGTCTGAAATAGCTTAATAGCCCACAAACTGATCTGCAGCGTTTTTGATCTTTAGGAGGCTGTAAATTTTGGATGACTGTAAATTTTTCTGGATTTGGTGAAATAGTACCTTGGTTTATCAGGTGTCCAAGAAATACTAATTTTGGTACCACTATTTTTAACTTTTCTGGTTTTAATTTTTAACCAGCTTTTTCAAACTTTCCCAGTATTTTTCTAAGTCCGACCAAATGGTCTTTCAAGTTTTCATTAAACAGAATTACATCATCTAAATAAGCCAAGGTATCTTTTTTCCTTCCTGGTTCGATATCTTTTAACACCAAATTCATCAGCCTACTAAAACAATATGGACTAAATGATAAGCCAAATGGCATACGTTGAAACGTGAACATTCTCCCATCGTCTAAGATTACTGTAGCCTTATGCTTATTTTCTGCATCTAAAGCGATTTGCCAATATCCTGCTATTAAATCAAAACTAGTGTAATATTTTGAACCCCCTAACGAATCTAAAATCGAATCAATTCTTGGTAACTTCATTACGTCTTTAACCGTGACGGCGTTTAGTGCTCTAAAGTCTATACATAATCTCCAGGTACCATCTTTTTTTCTGACTATTACTATTGGAAAGCACCAATCACTAATGCTTTCTTTAATTATACCCTGATCTTCCATTTCTTTTATTTGGCTTTCTAGCCATGGCTTTAAATGATAAGGTATTTTATATGGTGACTTTTTGATTGGAGGGCCCTCTGTTGATATCTTGTGCGTGATTAAGTGAGTTAATCCGTAATCTGATTTGTGTCTTGCAAAAGTCCATTTAAAATCCCAAAGAATATTTTCCACCCTAGTTTTTACGTTTTCCGGTAAATGTTTTAAATCAAATTGTTGCAAAAAATCCGTTTTCGTCATTCCATAATCTTCTTGTGGTTGCGGTTTTAATGAGGATATATGTTCGTGGCTAGAAGTGAAGTTTACGCTTAATTCTGGACTGTTTAGAGATTTTATTTCTGAATTTGAAATCTTTTCTACTGATTCAAGTTCGACCTGGTTCAGTTTTATTTTATCATTACTCAGATTTGATAGTTTTAAGTATGTTCTACCCTTTTAAATTTTTATAACTTGATTTTTCACAAAAATCATTGGGTATTCTTTTACGGTTTACACTCCTGTATCAATATCCATCATTTTATCCTTTTTATCTTTTTCATTTAAAGTAGCTAGAACTTGAGCTTTTGTTCTTCCATCTATTTTGATTTTTCCGCTTATTTTTGTGTTATAATTCGAATCTTCACTTTTTTTATTTGTTGATACGCAAATTTGCCTATTATTTTCATTTGCCTGGTTTATTGTGATTGTATTGGATATGGGTTCCCATACAATCCCGTATTTTCTGATGGCATCTACTCCTAGAATACAAGAAAATGGTAGCTGCTTGTATATTATTACTATTACTGTTATTTCTTTATCCCCTGCACTAAATTTTAGTGGACATTCTCCGAATATTGTCAGCTTGTACCCTTTCACTGATGTTAGGGTATTTTGGCATCTGCTTAATCGATTTTTGACACTAGGAGGAAAACTATTAAAGACTTCCTCTCGAAATAGGTATTTAGATTCACCTTTATCTAGTAAACATGGTAGGTTTTGAAAACACTCAATTTTAGAACAACACAGAATCGGTAGATTATTATTATTTGCATTTGTATCACAACATTCTAAACTATATAGGGGTCTTTGTAAGGAAACAGCTGTGTCGACCCTTACAGGCTAGTTTATCTGTTTAAGTGCCCACTCTTTGGCCAAAAACGTCTGGGATTATCCCAGTTTTCTTCAGCGCTGCTACTTTGACCCTGGGTATATTTAACCGTTTGCCTTCTAGGCCTAAATTCAGGAATATTATTAGGTGTTTGCCAATTATTATTTGTTCCCTGTCTTCCTAAATGTCTGTCCCCCTACGTTCTGAATTGTTGTCTTGTCTTGTATGCCTGGCCTTCTTTGTGTATTTTATGCCAGCACTCTGCTGCATAGTGGTTTGGTTTGCTAAAACAATAACACTAAAATATTCTCTTAAATTGTTTGTTTATTTCCTGGTTATTTCTAAATATTTTTGATCTATCCTTGTTGGCTCCTCAACTATCTGTCTTTGGTGGCCAAATTCTATATATCTATTTGCTGCTAATCTCTCAAGGTTGTGTAACTTGTCAGTTATCTCCCTAGATGGCGACCCTCGGCCTCCGTCACGCCTTTTTGGTTTACGATTTGGCTCTTCTAAGTTCACCCTTTTCTGTCCGCTTTCATATTTTATATTTTCTTGGGCTCCTGTGTTATTTATTGACATCTGGTCAAACTTTTTCATAGCCTCGTCAATTTTTACCTCTGTTTCGACTATTATTATAGCCTACTCTAAATTTTCAGGTTTTCGCGATAATATTAGTCTTAATAACTTTTTTGACAACCCTTGGGTAAAATTATGTAGTTGTATATTCTGTATTGTCTCGTCATTTCCACCTTTTTCTAATTGTAAACACACGGATCTACAAATTTTGTGTGCATATTCCCTGATACTAGTTGAGGTATCAAATGTGACTACCTCTGTTCTTAGCCTCTTGGAGATGCTTGTCTCAATGAATCTTGTTTTAAAAGATTCAATTAGAGTACTCAAGTCCTTGGGCCCTCTTTCATTGATTGCCTCAAAAGGTTTAAGAGCGGTTCCCTTTAACCTGGCTGCAACACATTGTTATTTGACCTTATCTTAGAACAATTCTGTTAGTTCGTCGAAAATTTTTAATTTTTCGATAAACTCATCTACGTCTGAATTTCCCGCGTATTCTGGTATAATTTTTGCAATTTCAAGTACTGTAGATAGGGAAGTCATTTTTTCCTCTGGTAAAACCATTATATTTCAATCTACTATTTTTATCTAGCCGTCTTGACCCAGCTTTTCCAGCGACCACCAGGTGGTATGAAGCGTTATTTGTGTTTTTTTGGTGTTGTTGTAATTGTAGATGCCTTAATACTCCCTTTATAAGTGAGATAAACTCTGGCCCTAAGGCAAATGAACTTTGGTAACGTGCCTTAGGCTATGACCGAACTAATGAGGCGTACCAACTAGGGATGTTCGAGAGGTTAAAAATAGATCGTAGAGAGGTTGACTAAAATACAATACTTTTATTCATTTACCATATAATATAATCGGATATAATCTGTCTACTGGGACTGGCTGTCCCAAGTAGCCCACAAAATATAAATAAGATACTTAGACACTTATAATTATAAGACAAGGTCCCAATGTATTTCTAAAACAACGGACCAGAGGTCAGTCCGGCATATAGTTAGTAAGAGATCTTCCCTTCCGATAAAATGTATATTTTACATATTTTTATCAACCACACCTTCCCACGTAAATGCTAGGAAGTGATAATTTCTCAACTTCCCGTTAAACAGAGCTTAGCAGGATATGTTCCTTATCTTAATAAAAAAATTTGGTATTTCCAAACTTCATATTTGCGTCATATATATTTTTACTAAATTAATAATTAACTAATATTAGAAAGCTTTACCACATAATGCGGATAGCTCTTAATTTGCCAGTTCTCCTCTCTAATAAACGATTTTCTTGCCATTATCATACACAATTTTTTTTTATCTCCTTTTTTCTCTTCCCATACACCTGGCGTCACATAACAAGTAGGTTAGGATGCAATCGAAGCTACCTGATAAAATGTATTCAAGTAATTAGTAATTTATGGATTTTTTATATTTAGAAAATTTTGTATATAATCATAGTTTTGTATTCTATTGAAGCAAACTTAATTTTTGAAAAAGGGAGAAACACTCCCAAAGGCTGCGATTGGTCTTGATAAGAGTTACAATATTAAATACAGCACATGAAAGAACATTGGTGTTGAGGTTTTACACGCCTATCTACAAGAAATGTAGAATTTATTTCTTTTTAGATGAAAATATAACAAAATTCAACGTGGTAAGACTGGTATGCTAGTAGTCAAACAACTTCAGAATTTCGTGAAAATTCAAAGGGAAAAATATTAGAAAATACTGGTTATTCACTGTGTCAGTGAAAAATCCATGACAATTTTGTTTGTAATGTAAGTTTTGTATTCCATTGAAGCAAATTTGATTTTTATTTTTTTTTAAAGGGGGGAAACACTCCGATAGGCTGCAACGGGTTTTGATTAAAGTTACAG
Source organism: Artemia sp. Qi Xiang Cuo (assembly GCF_049724085.1). Classification (NCBI taxonomy): domain Eukaryota; kingdom Metazoa; phylum Arthropoda; class Branchiopoda; order Anostraca; family Artemiidae; genus Artemia; species Artemia sp. Qi Xiang Cuo. The sequence continues at coordinate 694,381 of NC_142798.1, read as the reverse complement.
CATCAAATAAAGCATAAAAAAGAACCTTAGTATTGAGGTTTTACACGTCTATCCACAAGAAATGTAGAATTTATTTCTTTTTCGATGTAAAAATGGAAAATTTAACGTGTTGAGATTGGTGTATCTGGTGAAGTAGTCAAACAACTTCACAATTTCGTGAAAGGTCAGGGGGGAAATCTTAGAAAATCTTGGTTATTCATCGTATTTAGTGAAAAATACTCGACAGTTTTGCCTGTAATATAAGTTTTGTAGTCTATTGAAACAAATTTGATTTTTCAAAAAGGGGAAACACTCCAAAAGGCTTCTTGATAAAAGCGTTAACATCAAATACAGCGAATAAATGAACTTTAGTGTGGAGGTCTCACGCGCCTATTCACAAGAAATGTAAAATTTGTTGCTTTTTCGTTGAAAATATGTAAAACTGGAACAATGCCTTAGTGGTGTGAATTGACATGGTATATCACGTAGGGTTTGGTTGCAAAAACTTGAATTACTGGATTGAGGAATAATTTTAAACAAGAAATTTCTGAAAAATGTCTCAGGAATGATTGTTAGGGGGTGTGGGGGCAGTCATATAATGGTAATGTGACGTCAATTGCATGGAATAACGTGTTCTACAGTCTAAAAGTTAAGGCGGAGGTTTTAAAAGAATTTTTTTGTGGAGGGAAGGGGGAGAGTGAAAATCTAACATGCATTCAAAGAAACGCTGTATGTTTGTTAAGGGCTCTTGGAAATACATCATAGTACCTGAAAATTTGCATCTAATATCAACCCTGCCATCTGAAAATGACGGCTAGGAAGGTGGGGTAGTGGGCATCTGTATATTTTCACAATGGTATGAAATATTCATAAATTTAGTTTAAACAAACGACTGATTGTCATAAAAGCTCTCAATATGGCTTAAATTAAGCCCTAATATCAAATTCTCCTCTAGAAATACATCCTAAGACTCCCACTAAATATGGAGGTGTTAAAAGAATTTTTTCTGTCAGTGAGGGGGACGCTAAAATCTAACATACACTCAAAGAAATCATGCATTTTTTTTAAAAGCTCTTAATATGGTTTAAATTTGTGTCTAACATCAGCCTTGTCCTCTGGAAACGATTTCTAGGAAGTATTTTTCTTTATTACATGGTTCTTTTTGCATATACTTTTTTTGGTTTTTATCGTGTTTTTAACTTTTTTTCTGTGTTTTAGTACTGTTGTAAATTTGTTTGAATTCATAAAACTTTATTTACAATAAATGTTTTCCTTTAAATATATAGTTTATGACGATCCAGGTGTTTATATAATTTAAGAATCTATTAGCCTTTTTATTGCTACAACAAAATTAAGAGCAATTTTGTCTGGAAAACAGAATTTTCCCTCTGCTCCTATTGCGTCATCGATGTTACACCTGGCCAGGAGAAACGAGACAAGCTCAGAATTCTGCCAGATGTTTCATGGAATAGACAGAGGTTTGCCTTGTGACGTGACCGGAATGTGTTATTTCCAAAAAGTATTTCCCCAATACAAAATACTGGGAATAGCATTTTAGTCCTCTTGCTTGGAGCGCTGTCCCATTGGAAGTAAATTAAACTTTTAAATCCTAGTGAGGACAAAGAAAAAAAAGAAAGAATAAAAAAAATGCTTTGAAAATAAAACGTGTTTAACGTTTCGCCCAAAACTAAAATGACCAAAAAGGTATTATGTGACAGTGATGTATGCGCCGTCATTACGTAAGATACGTGGTATCATTACGCAAAGTGCGTTCTGACCTTACATAAAGTGTGCGCCGTCATTAAGTTAAAAGAAAGAAAAATTCCTTGGATGTTTCGGGCAAAAACAAAAATGTTAAAGAAGTATTATGTGACAGTAATGTGTGTACTAACACTACGTAAAATGGGTGCCGTCGTTACATATGGTGTTATCTGTCGTTAGGTTACAATCAGGGATTCCTCGTGGGTTTCTGAGGCAAGGCTACGTAAAATTGTGTCATCCATATTACACCTGACCATTTAAAACGGGGTAAGTCATGTGACGTCATTTGGGATCCAGAAGGGTGGATTCACGCCAGCTGTGTTCCCTTTAATAGAACCGGTTACCGCACTGGAAAGGTGTGAGGGGATAATAGTTCCATTGCCCTTTTTAATTCCCTATTATTAGTACTTGTGTATTACCCTGACCAAAATCTGATTAATTATACTGCATCATCTATATTACATGTCAACAAAAAAAGAAACACCTGGAATCTCGTGAATTGTGCCATGACATCTTGCCAGGGCTGCCGTGACGTCAAAGGGCTTGTTATTAGAATCCCATGTAAATTTTCTGGGGATGTGACAGGGATCCCATATTAATCGTTTAAAGGCGAGGGTTTGTAGTGAAGTCAAAGAGCTGTCACAGTAATTCTATGGGAAACTACTATGGATGTCATAACACCAGAGGGCTGTCACGGGAATCATATATTAATCCGCTATATATGTCACGGTTCCTTAAATGCCCTAACTACAACCATCTTCTTGCGAGTTTCTTTTCCTTCAACTTACTGAAGGCTTTGATTAACTGCATACAACTCGGTTCCCAATTTCACATTCTCACTAGCCAAAACCAAAACTTGAAACTCCAAATTTAACACCTTATCTTCTACGGCAGAGATTCGAGACTTTAATTAAGCTATTTCCTTATTTGAATCTGTCACATATTTTTACAATCTCGCTAATAAGTTTTTTACTTCTTTCATACTCACCGCAAGACCTTGCGGAGCAATTGAATTGGCCTTTACTGTTTCTAAAGTTATAACCATGTTGCCAGCTGAAGATTCGATTGACAATTCTTTAGCCGATATATCTAACGAAACATTCGAAATGTTAGAACCCCAATGTTCTTGTTGCTTCCTCCTTTTTTTTCGTCATCTCCAATGAGCCTCTTGAACAATGTCAAATATTCAAAAGAATGCGCTGACCAGAAAGCACTTTTTTACCCACTTGGAGTGAAACATGCAATTTTATTTATGGGCTATTAATTGATATAATTGTTGTGAAGTGTTATTTGTGGTATTGGGGGTTGTAGTCGTAGATGCCTTTATTCTCTCTTCGTAGGAGAGATAAACTCTGGCCCTAAGATAATTAAACTTTGGTAGCGTGCCTTAGACTATGACTGAACGAATGAGGCGTACCGACTGGAGATATTCGAGAGACTAAAAATAGATCGTAGAGAGGTTGACTAAAATACAATACTTTTATTCATTTACCATATAATATAATCGGATATAATCTGTCTACTGGGACTGGCTGTCCCAAGTAGACCACAAGTCTCAATAAAACAACAATAAAATATAAATAAGATACTTAGACACTTACAATTATAAGACAAAGTCCCAAAGTATTTCTAAAACAACGGACCAGAGGTCAGTCCGGCATAGAGTTAGTAAGAGATTTTTCCTTCCGATAAAATGTATCTTTTATACATTTTTTCAACCACACCTTCCCACGTAAATGCTAGGTAATTTCTCAATTTCCCGTTAAGCAGAGCTTAGCAGGATATGTTTCTTATCTTAATAAAAAAAAGTGGTATTTCCAAACTTCATATTTGCGTCATATATATTTTTACTAAATTAATAATTAACTAATATTAGAAAGCTTTACCACAATACTCCCCATTTAAAGAAGAATTGTCCCAATTCTCAATATTTTACTTTTAAAACAACTTAATATCGTTTACAGCTATTATGCTGCCATCTTTGGGTCATTATGTGCATCTACCCTCAATGGGTTTCCTTAGGGTTATGTTTCTGGTCCAATATAGGCCATGTTTTTTTTTGTTTTTTTTGTCGAAGGATTTCAATTTGAAATTTATCCTTGTTTCTCTTTTTCTCTGCCTCTAGGACTGACAATTACTCTTTTACCCTCTTTATATGCATCTTCTGTTTTACTTGACCCCAAGCGGCCTAAACATAATATTAATGGTTTTTCTTAAATTAGATTTATATTAGAAAATTTTTATGAATTTTTTTTTGTTTTAATTTAATACCCATTTCTAATCTAATGTATATATGTAATGTGGTTTATACTTCGTGGTTGATATTAACATTTAGTTGATATTTACATTTTTGTTTAGTTTTAGAAATTAATTGGGTGACCACAGATTTCTTTAAACACAAAACTAAATTTTCTTCACATTTTACATTAAGTTAATGAATGTTTAGGCTATAAGCCATTTGCTTATACATCTTAAGCATTGAAAATTACTGATTTAGCTTCACTTTCAGTCAATAAATTAGCAGTAAATTCTCACTTATTATTGGATTCTGTTGACGTTGATTTCGGACAAGGGAAACATATCGGTCCTGGATAGAAAGATTATCTTGGGAGATACTAGCTACAAGCTCTTGCAATGCACCAGAAATTGGTTGATATTAGCATCATACATGAACCAAAATTGGCTGAAGTTGCATCCAACTTTGGTTGATATCGGCAAAAATTAACCAAAAATAAGTTGTAAAAAAAACTATGTTTGTGATCTAAAGAAAAAAAAATTGATATCAGCTCACAAACAAAGCATTAACGTTTGTATACATAAGGAAAAAAATCACACACTAATATATACAAATAATTTTTTTTTTGTTAAGTAAGAGGCTAATTATTTTCTTACTCGTTTTTTTAATACAATGTGCCGCTAAAATAGAAACTTCCGTTTCTCGTTGGATTTTAATTGTATTTATATTCTTTACATATTAAAATTAGTATTAATTATTAAACACTTAAAATACCATATTAAACACTCATATTAGTAAAGCATTAATACAGAATATTTTTTTTAACAACACCGCTGATTTATACATTGACCAGAAGTCACAAAACTTGAAAAGAACAACTACCCCATAAACATTGGTTAAAATTTTTTTTAAAGTTACTTTAATACACTATGTAGTAATATAACCACACAAGAAGCATTTTTTTCAAGTTGATTTCTCACAAAGCTAAACTAAAAATTGGTATAACTCTCTTTTTCTAAAACAGAACACTCAAAATACCAATTTAATATATTTATATATAGTTTATACTGACATAAGTTATGTTGATGCATAACTTAATTTTTTAAACTCAGACAATAACTATGTAATCTTACAATTTATTTAAACACTGCAATGTTTATTCTTTGTACAAAATTTAAATCAATCCATCAAGACTTTTAATCTGATAAGTCTTAAACTGCAATTAAAATATTTACACAATTTGTTTTTAACTCTAACAAATGGATTTATACACTATAACAGAGAACTGTAATTAACTGCTATTTAAAGGCTTAGCAACAGTTCTTACAATACGACTGTTATTAAAATTATACATTTGCAATTTTATACGTGGCAAATTCCATATTTATTAAAGGTTTGCAAAATACATTTGTGGCTGTATATTTCGTCAATAATATTTGTTCAGCTTACTCTATGTCGGTTCGTTTATACGACATTTAAGTTTTTTTGAATTTCCGGTCATTGAGACAGTTTAATAGAGTATTCGACTGTCATCTCTTTTTTCCAGTTTTAATGTCCTTTTTGGACAAGGCTTAGCTTACAGCTTATATCTGATAAGCTAAAAATTTTAGCTATTCGTCTATTTACCTTTTTTTGGCACTACCAATTGACTTGTGCCCGTACTCTAAAGGTTTGTTTACCAGGGCTTCATTCTGGTAGCTTCTATAACGTTTTTAAGTTCTCTTGTCATTAGCTAGCTAAAAAGACTATTATGAACCTGCACACAAAATAAATCTGCATACAATAATTCAATTCTTAAGGCTATTATGTGCCTTACTTTCAATTTATGTCATGCTAGTCATTTTTCTGAAAATGACTTTCACATATGAGAAGCCAAATTTCTTTTCTTGACTACTTTGAGCATTTTTCCAATATTTCTATTAATCTCGGCCCGCGTTTACCAAAGTACAATTTTAATACTAGTTCGTTCGGCAAGTTCAATAAGTGCGTATAACAGAGTTTAACTGACTTCATTCTGACATTTAACTGACTTCATTCAGTTTATTTTCCTTTTAGTTTCGTCTGACTATATTTTGAACTTGAAGTTTTTTTTTTATTATTATTTACTTCAGTGAAGCCTAAGAGGTTTTTTCAAATCTTTGTCAGCTTTTCCAGTTTAATAGGTCTTTTCTAAGCCTATATTTATATGTCTCCTGTTTTATTCAACAACTTTTACAAGTTTTTACGCCGATTGCCATTATTCGGTCAATTTCATTATCTCCTTGTTTTTAAGGGGGGGGGGTCTATTGTCGCAACCTGTATTATTTTGAAATTATTTAAGTTTCTTCGTCCAAAAGTGTTTGTATTATAAAATCACTGTATTTTCCAGTTGATTTTTAGAGCACTTTTATTTAACTTTTGCGCCGCATTTTCTAGCCCTTATTTGTTCATAAAAATGCAATTTTTACGATATACTGGTTGCAAATTTTATTCTAGATTTAATTACGATCCTTTTTGCCAAGGAAAGAAAGAAAATCATCCCATTGGCTAGGCTGAATAGCTTTGAATGCGTTGTTCCGTATCTGCGGTTTACTGATAAGCTTGAGTCTGGGAGAATTACAAGAATGAATTTGTGTACATTACTGCGAGGTTTTTGTGTTGTGAAAGGTTATATTTTATTTTCAAATAAAATGTGGATACGTTTAGTTTCTGTTAAGGTTCGACGGTTTGGGATTTGGGTGTTTGGGTTGGCACAGGTGAAAACCAATTGTTTAAACTAGGGATCTCCTGTGCCAATTCGTTTTCTCAGATCCAGTACCTCGCTAGAGTTAAAATTATTATCTTGAACAATGAACTGTGGTTTGCTTGTGACGATGGGGTTAATTTTTGGCTTATTTTTAGTGGATTTTGTCCTTGGCTTTTACCTCCTGGTAAGTTTTTAGGTTATAATTTATTTTTGTATTGCTTTTCGTTTCTTTTACCTCACACTTTTTTTTTGCTTTATAAGTTTATTCTAAGTTTCGCTTAAATCTTTATAGCGCTTAATTATTGTCTTTATTTTTTATTTTATTTTTATTTTTTTTCCTTTTTCGTAGTGTAACTAATAATAAAAAAAATTATTATATTATACTATAACTAATTATAATAAGATTACAGCTAGCCTGTACATGTCGCGATTCATGTAAACTCTCGCTGCCTTTCCCATTATAACTATTTTTAAATTTCTTCAAAATAATTTTTTCAAATTCGACTGAAAGTGTCACCTCAGAGAGTCAAAGGTCAGTAGATGCATTGAATGTGCTTAACAGCTAGAGACCAGCCGTAATTGATCTCAACTCTAAATTTGCTAGCTTCCAATGACCCTATTTCAGTAAACTAACCTTCTTCGTTTTTTTTTGTTTTTTTTTTATTATCCCCCCCATCAAATATATTTTTGAAGGAAAAATTGATGTTATCTATGTAACGATTAAAAAAGAAAATATAGATATTTCTTTAGTGGCTTTTATACTTGTTTGATTTTTATTTAATATATATTTATTTATTTTTTTTTGTTATTATTGTTTTATTCAAATATTAATCTGCTGGGGGCTGCGCTTGTTCTGCCTTTCTCCGTTTCCTGGTCCGAGTTCCGGACTCCAAATTTTTGCTTTTCTTCTTTATAATATTTGCAAGTTTTTTCGTGATTTCTATAGTGCGGCTTACAAGGCACTCAGTCCGAGTGCTGTTTTGTTGCCTCGTCAAATCTCTTTAATCGTTGTTTCTCTTGATGTTTGGCCTTTTTTATAAGTGTTTTAGCGACTTGTGCTGCTGACAAAGGAATTTCTTGCTGCCCCTTTGGTTTCTTCACTGTTCTCCATAATTTTTCTCTCAAAGAAGGTTTTCTTGACGATGGCCCAGGTTTAGCTATATCGCTTTCTGTCGAAGAATTTTCTGTGTCACATTCTGTTAGCCCGCTTCTGGTAGATGGCGTTTTTTCCAAAATCTATTTTTGTGTTAAGACTGAAGGTGAGTCTAGCGTATGAAAATTAGATAATTCTTTGGTTTCTTCCAATTTTTCTTCCTCTTTGGATTTAACCTCTGGTTTATTATGTCTTAAACCAGTAGGTTGTGTTTGAGGCTCTTCTATGTCGCTTACATCGCTTGTATCCGATGAATATTGAACTATTCTTTTTTCTCTTGTTTGTTGTGAAGCGTTTGCAGCCAAGTCTGGGCTAAGTATTCCTTCCACTTCTCCCAATTGTTGTGGTCGTTAAAAATGTCATAAAATTCATATGGTCTTCTGATATATACTGGTGAGATCGTTTCTTCTATTTCTTCTTCTGAAAGTATAGGCTCTGTTTTCCACGGTTTTGAAGAATATCCCTTTTTTATTCTATTATGGTGTATTACTTCTTCTTTTTCCTTATGCTGATGTTTTAGAACATATGTTAAGTTATTTGGTAGAATTTTTGTAATCCTATAAGGTCTGTCCCATTTCGGTTTTAACTTTTTTGTTCCTTCCACATTCGTTTTGTGAACATAAACCAAATTTCCTAAACAGTAATTCGTTTCATTTTTGCTTGTTCTGTCATACTGTTCTTTTTGTTCTGTTTTCGCATCTTCCAGATTATCTTTAGCATGTTCCATAGCTTTTTTCATTCACTCTGCCATCTCTTGATTATATTGGCCTAAGTCATCATATTTTTTGTCATTTTCTACTTCATTTAAAAAAATTGTGGGATCTCTTATGTGTTGCAAAAAAAATGGCGTTTATTTTAAGTACGTGAAAAAGCCGTATTTATTGCAAAGACTACAAATGGTAAATGTTCATCCCAATTTTCATTTTCCTCTCTTGCATGTATTCCCAGCATGTAAGCTAATTCCCTATGCTTACGTTCAACTTTCACATTAGCTGCTGCAAGGTAAGACGAGGTAAACCATCGTCTAACCCCCAAATATTCTGTAATTTCGTCTAAAAATTTGGCTCGAAGGTATGTTCTATTATCACTAAATAAAACTCTAGAAAAAACCTCGTGTTCCAAAAATAGGCAATTGACCAAAACTTTTGCAATGGTTTTGTCTTTTCATTTTTAATTGGAAAAGCGTATGTATATGAATCAAAATGGACGACTATGGTAAGTACACACCTGTTTCCTTTCCTGGAAACTGGTAAACTTCCCCCTGATCCCCAAACGTCTATTGACATTATTTCTCCTATAAATGGAGAAATAAATGTTTAAAGTGCTCTGGCAGTTCCGTTCCTTTTGATAAAAAGGATTTCATTGCTAAACAAAAATCGTCTTTATTTTGATGCTTTGAAATATTTTCATTAGACAGTATTTCTACCCCTTCCAGTTCGTTCTGGATGGTTGCTATCACATTTTACTTCTTACCTGGATTTCGTGATAAATAGTCAGGTAAAATATTTGTACGGTCCTTTATATATATTGGAGTATATGAATATGCTTGCAGACGCAGTATCCACCGTATCAGCCGGGCTGAAGTATTTTGCATCGTATGTAGCCAAACTAATGATTTTTGGTTTACTCTTAAAATAAATTTTTTTCCAAGTAAAAATTGTCGAAAATATTCTGTAAATACTAAAACTGCTAAACCCTCCCTTTCAATTGTCGAGTATTTTTTTTTCTGCTTCCGTCAGTGACCTACTGGCGTATTGAACTATTGATTCTACTCCTTCAGCATTAATGTTTAATAATATGGCCCCTATACCGTAACCCGAAGCATCTGTTTGCAAACAGAAGTCTTGTGACAAATCTGGCAGTTTTAGTATTGGTGCCAGTAATAGTTGCCTTTTTATTTCATTTAGCGCTTGTTTTGCGTCCTCTGGACATTGGAATTTACCTGATTTCTTTAAAAGGTTCGTCAAAGGTTGTGCTGTTGTGGCATAATTTTTAATATATCGTCTGAAATAGCTTAATAGCCCACAAACTGATCTGCAGCTTTTTTGATCTTTAGGAGGCTGTAAATTTTGGATGACTGTAAATTTTTCTGGATTTGGTGAAATAGTACCTTGGTTTATCAGGTGTCCAAGAAATACTAATTTTGGTACCACTATTTTTAACTTTTCTGGTTTTAATTTTAAGCCAGCTTTTTCAAACTTTCCCAGTATTTTTCTAAGTCCGATCAGGTGGTCTTCCAAGTTTTCATTAAACAGAATTACATCATTTAAATAAGCCAAGGTATCTTTTTTCCTTCCTGGTTCGTTATCTTTTAACACCAAATTGATTAGGTGACTAAAACAATTTGGACTAAATGATAAGCCAAATGGCATACGTTGAAAAGTGAACGTTCTGCCATCGTCTAAGATTACTGTAGCCTTATGCTTAGTTTCTGCATCTAAAGCGATTTGCCAATATCCTGCTATTAAATCAAAACTAGTGTAATATTTTGAAGCCCCTAACGCATCTAAAATCGAATCAATTCTTGGTAACTTCATTACGTCTTTAACCGTGACGGCGTTTAGTGCTCTAAAGTCTATACATAATCTCCAGGTACTATCTTTTTTTCTGACTATTACTAATGGAAAACACCAATCACTAATGCTTTCTTTAATTATACCCTGATCTTCCATTTCTTTTATTTGGCTTTCTAGCCATGGCTTTAAATGATAAGGTGTTTTATATGGTGACTTTTTGATTGGAGGGCCCTCTGTTGATATCTTGTGCGTGATTAAGTGAGTTAATCCGTAATCTGATTTGTGTCTTGCAAAAGTCCATTTAAAATCCCAAAGAATATTTTCCACCCTAGTTTTTACGTTTTCCGGTAAATGTTTTAAATTAAATTGTTGCGAAAAATCCGTTTTCGTCATTCCATACTCTTCTTGTGGTTGCAGTTTTAATGAGGATAAATGTTCGTGGCTGGAAGTGAAGTTTACGCTTAATTCTGGACTGTTTAGAGATTTTATTTCTGAATTTGAAATCTTTTCTACTGATTCAAGTTCGACCTGGTTCAGTTTTATTTTATCATTACTCAGATTTGATAGTTTTAAGTATGTTATACCATTTTCAATTTTTATAACTTGATTTTCCACGAAAATCATTGGGTATTCTTTTATGGTGTACCCTCCTGTCTCAGTATTCATCATTTTAACCTTTTCATCTTTTTCACTTAATGTAGCTAGAACTTGAGCTGTCGTTCCCCCTTCTATTGTGATTTTTCCGCTTATTTTTAGGTTATAATTCGAATCTTCACTTTCTTTATTTGTTGCTACGCAAATTTGCCTATTACTTTCATTTGCCTGGTTTATTGTGATTGTATTGGATATGGGTTCCCATACAATCCCGTATTTTCTGATGGCATCTACTCCTAGAATACAAGAAAATGGTAGCTGCTTGTATATTATTACTATTACTGTTATTTCTTTATCCCCTGCACTAAATTTTAGTGGACATTCTCCCAAAATTGTCAGCTTGTGCCCTGTCACTGATGTTAGGGTATTTTGGCATCTGCTTACTCGATTTTTGACACAAGTAGGAAATCTATTAAAGATTTTTTCTCGAATTAATTATTTGTATGCGGCTGTATCTAGTAAACATGGTAAATTTTGAAAACACTCAATTTTAAAACAACGCAGAATCGGTAGATTATTATTATTTGCATTTGTATCACAACATTCTAAACTATATAGGGGTCTTTGTAAGGAAACAGCTCTGTCGACCCTTACAGGCTGGTTTATCCGTTTAAGTGCCCACTGTTTGGCCAAAAATTTCTGGGATTATCCCAGTTTTCTTCAGCGCTGCTACTTTGACCCTGGGTATAGTTAATCGTTTGCCTTCTAGGCCTAAATTCAGGAATATTATTAGGTGTTTGCCAAGTATTCTTTGTTTCCTGTCTTCCTAAATTTCTGTCCCCTTGCGTTCTGAATTGATGTCTTATCTTGTACGTCTGGCCTTCTTTTTGTATTCTATGCCAGCAATCTGCTGCATAGTGGTTTGGTTTGCTGCAATAATAGCAATAAAATTTTCTCTTAATTTGTTCGTTTGTTTCCTGGTTATTTGTAAATATTTTTGATCTGTCCTTGTTGGTTCCCCAACTATCTGTCTTTGGTGGGGGAGGATGCCATATTTTCTATAGTAATTAGCCGCTAATCTCTCAAGGTTGTCGAATTTGTCAGCTATCTCCCTAGACGGCGACCCTCGGCCTCCGTCGCGCCTTTTTGGTTCACGATTTGGCTCTTCAATGTTCACCCTTTTCCGTCCCCTTTCATATTTTATATTTTCTTGGGATCCGGTGTTATTTATTGACATCTGGTCAAACTTTTTCATAGCCTCGTCAATTTTTACCTCTGTTTCGACTATTATTATAGCCTACTCTAAATTTTCAGGTTTTCGCGATAATATTAGTCTTAATAACTTTTTTGGTAACCCTTGGGTAAAAGTATGTAGTTGTACATTCTCTATTGTCTCGTCATTTCCACCTTTCTTTAATTGTAAACACACGGATCTAGAAATTTTGTCTGCATATTCCCTGATACTAGTTGAGGTATCGAATGTGATTACCTCTGTTCTTAGCCTTTTGGAGATGCTTGTCTCAATGAATCTTGTTTTAAAAGATTCAATTAGAGTACTGATGTCCTTGGGCCCATTTTCCTTAATTGCCTCAAAATGTTTTAGGGCGCTTCCCTTTAACCTGGCTGCAACACAATGCTATTTGATGTTATCTTCAAACAATTCTGTTTGTTCGTCGAAAATTTTTAATTTTTCGATAAATTCATCTACATCTGAATTTCCCGCGTATTCTGGTATAATTTTTGCAACTTCAAGCACTGTTGATAGGGAAGTCATTTTTTCTTCTGGTAAAGCCATTATATTTCAATTTACTATTTGTATTTAGCCTTCTCGACCCAGTTTTTCTAGTGACAACCAGGTGTTGTGAAGTGTTATTTGTGGTATTTGAGTGTTGTTGTATTCTTAGATGCCTTTATTCACCCTTTATAGGGGAGATAAACTCTGGTCCTAAGGCAATTAAACTTTGGTAGCGTGCCTTAGGCTATGACCGAACTAATGAGGCGTACCAACTAGGGATGTTCGAGAGGTTAAAAATAGATCGTAGAGAGGTTGACTAAAATACAATACTTTTATTCATTTACCATATAATATAATCGGATATAATCTGTCTACTGGGACTGGCTGTCCCAAGTAGCCCACAAAATATAAATAAGATACTTAGACACTTATAATTATAAGACAAGGTCCCAAAGTATTTCTAAAACAACGGACCAGAGGTCAGTCCGGCATAGAGTTAGTAAGAGATTTTTCCTTCCGATAAAATGTATCTTTTATACATTTTTATCAACCACACCTTTCCACGTAAATGCTAGGAAGTGGTAATTTCTCAATTTCCCGTTAAACAGAGCTTAGCAGGATATGTTTCTTATCTTAATAAAAAAAATTGGTATTTCCAAACTTCATATTTGCGTCATATATATTTTTACTAAATTAATAATTAACTAATATTAGAAAGCTTTACCACATAATGCGGATAGCTCTTAATTTGCCAGTTCTCCTCTCTAATAAACGATTTTCTTGCCATTATCATACACAATTTTTTTTATCTCCTTTTTTCTCTTCGCATACACCTGGCGTCACATAACAAGTAGGTTAGGATGCAATCGAAGCTACCTGATAAAATGTATTCAAGTAATTAGTAATTTATAGATTTTTTATATTTAGAAAATACGATAATCCTGAAGTTAAATGAAGTTAAATACGTATCAAATGAAGTTATAGATAACAATGATAGACAATCAGTTACCAGTTTACAGGTTGAACTTTTTCAAATACACTTCTAGCTATGTGCTAGTTTTGTGTGTGTTTTCAATCTGATTAAGAGTGAAAGTGGATTCGTATTGTAATTTTTGTCTGTTTGTGTAATAGCCAACATATTATCGCTAGCGTATCTAAAAAGTTTTTGGAAATAGTGTTTTAATTTCTCATGCACAGTGGGTCAAACTCGACGAACAAATATTAGAGATTAGTACGCAGTTTTTGTTTTTTGTTTTTTTTTAGAAAATGTTGGTAATATACATTGTCTGTTATAGCGATCACACTCCAGTTCTTTATCTAAGTAAAACCAATTTCTATGTCTGGCTTAGTGTCAGTGAGATAAACTACTATACAGTCATATTTTAATTAATTATCTAATGTAGAGAGTTTGTTAAGTGATCCTCTTTGGCTTTACCTTATGATGCTTGCTAATTATAGTGACTACACTCAAGTTCTTGATCTGAGTAAAACCGATTTAAATGTCTACATTCAGAGATAATTAACTAAGTCTCAGCGAGATCAACTACTAATATTTTAATTATTTATCTAATATATAGAGTTGGTTAAGTGATCCTCTTTGATTCCATCTTATGGTACTTGACTATTATAGCGACCACACTCGAGTTCTTGATCTTAGTAAAACCGATTCTGCGTCCGCATTCAGAGATATCCGCGTTCAGATAAAATCAGCTTAGACTCAGTGAGAAAAACTACCATGCAGATATATTTTAATTACCGTTTGTTTATCATTTTGTTTATCAAATAAATCATTTGTTTATTTCATGAAACAATACAATTAGAAAAATACTATTGCAAATTTCCACATTTTTGTTTCAAGCAACATAGTATTTCGAATAAAATGTTTATATTTTGAATAAAGCATTTGCTTTTCATGAAACAATAGAATTTGGGCAACACTATTGCATATTTCCGCATTTTATTCCTAGCCACATAGTATTCCGAATAAAATATTTGGTATTTTGAATAATGCATTTGCTTATTTTATAAAAACAATAAAATTTGAGCAACACTATTGCATATTTCCAAATTTTATTTCAAGCAACATAGTATTTCCAACAAGATAATTGAAATGTTGATAAAACATTTGCTTATTTCATGAAACAATACAATTTGAGCAACACCACTGCATATTTCCTCATTTTATTTCTCTCAAAATAGAAATTCGAATAAAATATTTGGTATTTTTTGAATAAAGCATTTACTTATTGTATTAAACAATACAGTTTGATCAACACTACTGCACATTTCCTCATTTGATTTCATACAGCATAGTATTTCGAATGAAATATTTGATATTTTGAATAAAATATTTGCTTATTTCATGAAACAATACAATCTGAGCAACACCATTGCATACTTCCGCACTTAATTTCACAGCAAAATAGTATTTCGATTAAAATATATGGTATTTTTGAATAAAGCATTTGCTTATTTTATATAACAATACAATTTGAGCAACACTATTGCATATTTCATCATTTTATTTCATGCAACATAGTATTTTGAATAGAATGTTTTATATTTTGAATTAGGCATTTGATTATTTAATGAAGAAACACAATTTAAGCAACACCATCGCATATTTCAGCATTGCATTGTTTAGCCCTCGAATGGGATGAGTTTGCTTGTGAGATAATGAATACCATTGAGAATAAGAGGGAGGAGAACACTAACACCACCAAGGAAATTAAAGACAGTGACATAATGAATACAATTGAGAATAAGAAGAAGGAGATTAATAATACCACCAAGGAAATTAAAGACAGTTATATAATGAATAACATTGAGAATAAGAGAAAGGAGATCGTTAATATCACTAAGAATAAGTATTATGTTCATATTCGTAAATTTTATAAATAATAAATAAAATTGTTTCTCATATTTCAATTTGAATGTTCAGAAAAGACACACACACACACACACACACACACACACACACACACACACACACACACACACACACACACACACACACACACACACACACACACACACACACCACACACACACACACACACACACACACACACACACACGTGAACTAACACTACGCAAAATGGGCGCCGTCGTTACATGTGGTGTTATCTGTCGTTAAGTTACAATCAGGGATTCCCCGTGGGTTTCTGAGGCAAGGCTACGTAAAATTACGTCATACATATTACACCTGACCATTTAAAAAGGGTTAAGTCGTGTGACGTCATTTGGGATCCAGAGGGGTAGGTTCACGCAAGCTGTGTTCCCTTCAATAGAACCGGTGACCGCATTGGAAAGGTGTGAGGGGATAAGAGTTCCATTGCCCTTGTTAATTCCCTATTATTAGTACTTGTGTATTACCCTGACCAAAATCTGATTAATTATACTGCATCATCCGTATTACATGTCAACAAAAAAAGAAACACCTGGAATCTCGTGAATAGTGCCATGACATCTTGCCAGGGCTGCCGTGACGTCAAAGGGCTTGTTATCAGAATCCCATGTAAATTTTCTGGGGATGTGGCAGGGATCCCATGTTAATCGTTTAAAGGCGAGGGTTTGTAGTGAAGTCAAAGAGCTGTCACAGTAATTCTATGGGAAACTGCTATGGATGTCATAACACCAGAGGGCTGTCACGGGAATCATATATTAATCCGCTATATATGTCACGGTTCCTTAAATGCCCTAACTACAACCTTCTTCTTGTGAGTTTCTTTTCCTTCAACTCACTGAAGGCTTTGATTAACTGCATAAAACTCGGTTCCCAATTTCACATTCTCACTAGCCAAAACCAAAACTTGCAACTTCAAATTTAACACCTTATCTTCTACGGCAGACATTCGCGACTTTAATTAAGCTATTTCCTTATTTGAATCTGTCACATATTTTTACAATCTCGCTAATAAGTTTTTTACTTCTTTCATACTCACCGCAAGACCTTGCGAAGCAATTGAATTGGCCTTTACTGTTGCTAAAGTTATAGCCATGTTGCCAACTAAAGATTCGATTGACAATTCTTTAGCCGATATATCTAACGAAACATTTGAAATGTTAGAACCCCAATGTTCTTGTTGCTTCCTCCTTTTTTTCGTCATCTCCAATGAGCCTCTCGAACATAGTCAAATATTCAAAATAATGCGCTGACCAGAAAGCACTTTTTTACCCACTTGGAGTGAAACATGCAATTTTATTTATGGGCTATTAATTGAGCTAATGCGGATAGCTCTTAATTTGCCAGTTCTCCTCTCTAATAAACGATTGTCTTGCCATTATCATACGCAATTTTTTTATCTCCTTTTTTCTCTTCCCATACATCTGGCGTCACATAACAAGTAGGTTAGGATGCAATCGAAGCTACCTGATAAAATGTATTCAAGTAATTAGTAATTTAGAGATTTTTTATATTTAGAAAATACGATAATCCTGAGGTTAAATGAAGTTAAATGCGTATCAAATGAAGTTACACATAACAATGCTAGACAATCAGTTACCAGTTTACGGGTTGAACTTTTTCATATACACTTCTAGCTATGTGCTAGCTTTGTGTGTGTTTTCAATTTGATTAAGAGTGAAAGTGGATTCGTATTGTAATTTTTGTCTGTTTGTGTAATAGCCAACATATTATCGCTAGCGTATCTAAAAAGTTTTTGCAAATAGTGTTTTAATTTCTCATGCACAGTGGGTCAAACTCGACGATCAAACATTAGAGATTAGTACGCAATTTTTTTTTTTTTTTTTTTTTTTAGAAAATGTTGGTAATATACACTGTCTGTTATAGCGATCACACTCCAGTTCTTTATCTAAGTAAAACCAATTTCTACGTCTGGCTTAGTGTCAGAGAAATAAACTACTATACAGGCATATTTTAATTAGTTATCTAATCTAGAGAGTTTGTTAAGTGATCCTCTTTGGCTTTACCTTATGATGCTTGCTAATTATAGTGACTACGCTCAAGTTCTTGATCTGAGTAAAACCGATTTAAATGTCTACATTCAGAGATAATTAACTAGGTCTCAGCGAGATCAACTACTAATATTTTAATTATTTATCTAATGTATAGAGTTGGTTAAGTGATCCTCTTTGATTTCATCTTATGGTACTTGACTATTATAGCAACCACACTCGAGTTCTTGATCTTAGTAAAACCAATTCTGCGTCCGCATTCAGAGATATCCGCGTTCAGATAAAATCAGCTTAGACTCAGTGAGAAAAACTACTATGCAGATATATTTTAATTACCGTAAGTATCTATTGTATAGAGTTGGTAAAGTTATTCATAAATCATTTGTTTATTTCATGAAACAATACAATTAGAAAAATACTATTGTAAATTTCCACATTTTTATTTCAAGCAACATAGTATTTCGAATAAAATGTTAATATTTTGAGCAAAGCATTTGCTTTTCATGAAACAATAGAATTTGAGCAGCACTATTGCATATTTTCGCATTTTATTTCAAGCAACATAGTATTCTGAAGAAATTATTTAGTAATTTGAATAATGCATTTACTTATTTTATAAAAACAGTACAATTTGAGCCATACCATTGCATATATCCTCATTTTATTTCAAGCAATATGCTATTTCGAATAAAACATTTTTCAAATGTTGATAAAACATTTGCTTATTTCATGAAGCAATAAAATTTGAGCAACACCTCTGCATATTTCCGCATTTTATTTCTGGCAAAATAGAAATTCGAATAAAATATTTGGTATTTTTTGAATAAAGCATTTATTTATTTTATAAAACAATACAATTTGATCAACACTACTGCATATTTCATCATTTTATTTCATGCAACATAGTATTTCGAATAAAATATTTGCTTATTTCATGAAACAATACTATTTGAGCAACACCACTGCATATTTCCACATTTTATTACAAGCAAAATAGTAACTCGAATAAAATGTTTGGTATTTTTGAATAAAGCATTTGCTTATTTTATAAAACAGTACAATTTGAGTAACAGTTTTGTATATTTCATAATTTTATTTCATGCAACATAGTATTTTGAATAGAATGTTTGATATTTTGAATAAACACACACACACACACACACACACACACACACACACACACACACACACACACACACACACACACACAAGAACACAAACTAAAAAACACACACACACAATACCACTCACTCACACACACGAACACACACACACACACACACACACACACACACAAACACGCACACACACACACACACACACGCTCTCACACACACACACAAACACGCACACACAAACACACACACACACACACAAACACACACACACACACACACATACACACAAACACAAACACAAACACACACACAAACACACACACACACCTACAAACACAGACACACACACACACACACGCACACACACATATATACAGACACATACACACACAGAGAGAGACACACAGTATTTTTGATAAGTATTAGCTGAAATGTATTGCTTAGTATTATGGTATGCATAAAGTTGAAATTAATAAAGTAATATCTACTCTAAGCGATGGTATGAGAGCCCTGTGAGGGAAATGATAGAATAACGCCTTCTGAAAAGTATTACTTAGTATTGGGTAATGTATAAAGTCGAAATGGAATAATATCTTTTGAAAAGTATTGCTTAGTATTGGGGTATGCATAAAGTCGAATTTAATGAAGTTATGTCTATTCTAAGTGGTGATATGACAACTCTATTAGAGAAACGATAGAATATTGTCTTTTTGAAAAGTATTGCTTAGTATTAAGGTGTGCATAAAGTCAAAATTAATAAAGTAAATATCTGTTCTAAGTTATGAAATGACTGCCCTATAAGGGAAATGATAGAATAATGTCTTTTGAAAATACTCCTTCTGTAGCGAGTACCAAGATATTGAAATTAGCATTCGAGGAATCGTATCAGTTTAAACCTTATGTATACTCCAATAATATGTGATAATTTTCAATAGGTATATTTTCCTAACTCCAACAAAGTAACGGATAAAATATTTTTATTTAAATAGCGAAATGTAGAATATTAACATACAAAATATGTTACATACATTTTTACACATTATTAATATCATTGAACAGCTTTGGACGTTATGAATCTGTTCCACAAAATATTTCATCATGGTCTCTCTAGATAGTGTGGGTATTCTCGTGTCTTAGTTCGTAATGAGTAGAACAATCATTGCTTATATCTGTTGTTATATTATCAATGCTATTAATAATGTTAACGAGCGCTTTGTTGTCCATCAATTCGTCTTTATATTGTTTGGTGATAATATCTACCAATGCCTTTTTCATTTTGCTAACGATTTCATTGTCTATTACCACATTATTTTTACATAGTCGGCAGTTTTGGCATATAGATAAAATATGTTTTATGATATTGTTGCAGCAGTATGCCTTTCTTTTTTTCGTTGCTTTCATTTGAATGCTAATACCAGAACGGTTGTGATAGGGTCTATCAACAGGCAACATGTTACCTGCACAATGAGCATCAGGTACCCATTGAGTGAAATACATAACTTCATCTTCAACTTCATCTTCATCTCAGGATCATAAACTAAATGCAAGTATGTTTCGCTTTTGAAGTCTTCTAAGTTGAATAATGGTATGTCTTTATCCCTTTTTCCTAGCAAGAGCTTATCAGTCGGCACGTTTCCCTTAACATAAGCAGCTTGCATACTGAAAAACTGCATAGTTCTGAATTTCCTCTTGTACTTGTTTTATTTCATAACCATTTTCATTACGTGGTATTATGATTTTATCGTAAAAGCCTTTTCGATTTATAAAATTTAATGTTGGATACCATTTTTTTATCATACTTAAACATATATTATTTGACGTTCCATTTATAGCTATAACCTTAACAGCATTGTTCATCTAACAACACGAAACCTGATTCGAAAACAACCCCAGTCGAGGAATGTTTCAGTCCAATATGTTCTGTGTCAATCACGACAAACATTATAATAACTGAGAAAAAAATTAAAAAATACACAGATATACTAATAGTCATAGCAGATATAGTTCTATAGTAAAGATCGATGTGGGTATAATGTCCTATTCTTTTGTTGTTGTTACTTTATTGGGAATTACTGTGTTAATGATCATTCCCCTTCAATACTTTTTATCGAAGGAGTTGTCGCACGAACTTCAAAAAGGGCTCATTCGATTTAAAATAGAAAGGGCTGACGCTCTTTTTAATAGTCGAAAGTGATTGGAAGGCAGCTAAAGCCCCTCCTACGCCCACCCTTTCATTTGCCCATTATGTTTAAAAAGTAAATGTTGCCTTGAGATTAAATCAAAATGAACTGTGTTAATGCTAATTCCCAATAGGGCATCTCAGTAGTATCCCAAGAACGACTGTGGGTATTATGTTCAAACTTTCGGGGCTACTTCTGCTCTTAAAGTTTAACCAAATCAAAATAGTATAAGTGTATTCAAGCTATCAAAAAAGTAAACAGATTTTTTTACGAATGGTATCAAGTTTTCCATTTCAGGTCAACTAGAGGAGGTATGAAACTAAATTAAACACTACTATTTGTGTCTAGGTTTTTAAAAGGGTGTATATTGTTAAAAATTACAGAAAATTTTTCTCCGGCATACAAATAGCAGGCCAAACTATGAAGTATAAAAAACGAAAAGATTTAAAGTGTTATTTTATTTTTCCCTGAAAAGATTATGTCAATATAAAACGAACAGAAATTAATTAAAAAACTTTTTCTACTAAATAAGTTTTTCAAAGAAAAGTAAAGAACTCCATTAAAGTGTTCTTTTCTTAGATTTCTTCTTCTACGTATAGGTAATCATTAGAAACGATAAGTTGCAGCAACTCGTCAGGATTTGAATTGTATTAATCTTGACATGCAAAGTCAAGGTCACATTTTCTACAATATAGTGTAACTTTATTTTTATTCAATCTCCTTGTGAGATCAATGATACTATTCTAATTCATATTATAAAAATCAGGATTCAGCAGGCGAAGAAGCTCTGTGGGTCAGGGTGACCCTCCCAAATAAATCCGTGATTGTCGGTACCGTGTATAACCCTCCAACTTACCAGATTACCAGCTAACTTTAAACCTCCCTTGAATATATTCTGGGCAAGTACGCTAAGTCTGCCATTATCCTTCATGGAGACTTCAACGTCCATCATAGCGTGTGGCTTCGCAGCAAAAATACTGATAGGGAAGGGTCAGATTTGTATGATCTATCTCTCTCTTACGGGCTGGAACAACTTGTTGATTTCGACACGTATCACGGCCCAAACGGATCTTCTTGATCTGACACCGCTCTAACTGGCCATCATGGCATTATGACGGTTAATACCCATAATTTTCTGGTTACTCTGCTATTCTTATTTAGCATAGAAAACGGTGCATTTCACTACTACCCAAACAAACGAAACTCATCTGTCTCCGGCCTGGAGGCGGTTGGGACGGTTTTTTGAGAAGCACTCTTTTTTCTCATCAGTGGAGAGCCTTCCTCCTCGAAGGCCCAGAGAAAGCTGCAGATAAGTACCAGCAGGTAAAAGTTGACTCTGTCGAAAAACATATCCCTTCAAAGCGGATCCAGGTGTCCAGTAAAGACAAACCTTGGTTCAACACCCAGTATAAGAATACAATCCGAGCAAAGCAAAAGGCACACAAGCGATGGCTACTTTCGAAGAGCGAAGAGGACAGAATCGCATTCATAAATGCGCGCAAAGATGCAGTTCGAGCGATTCGGCAGTCCCGGGTTCAGTATAAGGAGAAATTCGCCACCAAACTTCAACTTGCTTCGGCAAAGAGTTGGTGGAAAATTGTCAAGGAGGCTTTACCGTCGTCAAAGGGGACCGCAATTCCTTCTCTCCAGGGTAACGGGACAGTGGTACAAGATCCACAGGCAATGGCTGAAGCTCTTGCTAAGGCTTTTGCCGAATTCTCAAATCTAGACGATGACGGTAGAGAAGTACCAAAATTCTCCGACCGAACCGACACTGTCCTGGAACGCGTGATTTTTTCTGCTCCCAATATCCTTCGCATTCTGCAACATCTGGATGTGACCAAAGCCACGGGTCCTGACAACATACCAAATGTTGACCTCAAATCCTGCAGTGCTGAACTAGCTGGACCCTTGTCATTGCTTTTTCGGCTGTGCTTTTGTTCCGGAACCTTCCCACGAACATGGAAGTCCGCCCATGTTATACCTACTCTAAAGCCAGAAGGCGATCCAGCGAGCGTGGGCTCCTACAGGCCAATTAGCCTTTTCTCCTGTGTTGGCGAAGTCTACGAGAGCGTCTCCAATAAAACACTTCTTCAGTACCTGGAATCAAATGACTTTCTAGGCGATCGCCAATATGGATTCCACCGGAAACGCTCAACATTAGACTGCCTAGTGGCCTTGTATCAGGAGTGGATAGAACTACTAGCAATGGGATACGACATCAGGCTACTATCCTTCGACATTGCGAAATCTTTTGACAGAGTATGGCACCGTGGCCTGCTAAAGAAACTCTATGTGTATGGTGTTCGTGGATGCCTGTTAAAAGTGATTGAGAGCATTCTTTCCGATCGTTCACAGCGGGTTGTTCTTGACGGGTTTATTTCCTACGAATGTCCAGTGAAAGCAGGGGTACCCTAGGGCAGTGGCTTGGGACCTACGCTCTTCCTTATCTACATAAACGACAGGGGAGACAACCTCGCGAACCCTCTGCATCACTTTGCCGAAGATACCACGACTCACTCAGCCATCCCTAAACACAAAAACCCAACACAAGCCTCCCTTTCCCTACAGATGGATGTTTTGAAAATTGAAAAGTGGTCTGATGCATGGATGATCAATTTCAATGCATCTAAAACAAGGGAGCTTCTAATTACCCGATCAAAGGTGCCACGTGAACACCCCAGTTTCATCTTCAAAAATGAAGCTATAAAGAGAGTCGACGAGCTTCGTCTACTGGGGATTCATTTCTCCACCGATCTCTCTTGGAACAACCACCTTGATCTGGTGAGAATCCCCTGCGCAAGACAGCTTGGAGTTACTCTTCGTTGCAAAAACCTTCTTCCATCAAGCTCGATCATCCCACTCTACAAGTCTTGCATCAGACCCTTAGCTGAATATGGATGCCTGCTATTTGCTGGGGCTCCAAAAACGCTGTTGGCACCACTTCAGAAGATCCAGAATAGGGCAAATAGGGCGGGCTGTGCCTCTACACAAGAATCGCTCCAGCCTCTAAATGAAAGGTTTGATGTAGCGTCAATGGCTGTTTTCTACAAGTACATGAATTCGCATCCCTCAGATGAGCTCTCTCAAATTGTTCCCCCCTTCGTCCAGCCAACAAGGCAGACACGAAGGCACACAGCTTGGTCTAATTATCTAAAGGAGGATACACTGAAAACCGAGTACTTGAGGAACAGCTTCATCTGGCATTGCACTTCTATCTGGAACAATCTTCCTGGGGATATTATTCCTGCAAATCCCTCTGTTGACACCTTCAAAAGAAGGTTCAATAGACATTTAAAACCTCAGAGGCCATTGAAAGAGGTAAATGAATAGCGGCATATCAGATACATTGAATTACCTGGTACCGTGAATATTGGAATAAAAAAAATATTTGAAGCAATGTCACAAACAAAATTTTCATATGAAGAATCACTTTCTATAACAGCCAATTAAAAGTCTGTAGGTTTATAATCATAGTAGCCGGTATCTTCACAGCGATGTCGCAAGAACCATACTCTTTTATTATTCCAACCGTTGAAGCCTAGACCAAGTTCTTCTTCGCAAAACATTTTAAAACCACGACGATACCAGTGTCTTAAAAATGAAATGAACTCGTGTTGAGGGTTCTTTGAAATCATGCAAGGGTAACTACTTTCCCATTGATGGCATTTATCATAGTGAAAATTGGAGTATAAGAAACCTCTAATATGAGACACACAAATCTCTTCAAGACAGTAATTACAGCCTTTAATTTGCACAGCATATCCCTTATGCAATTTACAGGGATTGCATAATCCACACTCTTCATTATAGTCATCTACAATATAACAATTCTCACAGGATGTCTAGCTACCCAATGTATACAAGCATACTAGGCATGTGTAAAATTTTTTTATGTTGACTGTCTCAATCCCAAAAAGAAATTGACTCACGATCAATAAAAATGTCTTCTAGGAGAAGTGACGTCAAAAACATGTTTAGACAGGATTTCTTAAGAAATGGCCGTCTAAGTAGTGGATAAAAGCAAAACCACAATATAATTTTGTCTCAATTAATACATATATATATATATATATATATATATATATATATATATATATATATATATATATATATATATATATATATATATATATATATATATATATATATATATATATATATATATATATATAAACCCCCAGGTACTATAAACTTGAATGATAAAACTTCTTTAATATAAACCCCCAGGTACTTATAAAATCACACCCGCTTTAAAGTTCCATACCGCGTTACAATACCCTGAATCCATGGACAGAAATCTGGTGAATCAACAGTATCTTTAATCGACGCCTGGAGTAACTCTTCTGTCTTCGCGGTACTAACAGCAACTGTGTCATCAGCAAATAATTATACCCTCTCATTCCGAGGATTTTTAGCCATATCACTGACATTAAAACTACAACTTGGGATACAATTGGGCATATCATTAATAAATTAGGCTGTATTAAACTGTATTAAAAGCGTTCTGTAGGTCTAGAAACACTGCACCAACCTCAAATCCTTCATCTAAAGCTATGTTAATTATACTAGTCGAAAATATCAATGCATCCTCTGTCTTCCTATCTTATCTGAAACCGAACTGATTATTAATCAACAAATTAAACTTCTCTAAAAAATGGGAAACCGATTACTAAAACCGTTTCCAATAAGACTAAAAATAACTGGCAAGACGATATTGGGCAATAATTACCCAAATCATTTTTATCACCACCTTTATAAACCGGTGTCACTTTGGCTTTTTTTAAACAATCTGGAAACCTTCCTTGACAGAAGCAATCATTAATCAGTGATGTCACAACACAAGATATAAGTAGGGAAAATACATTTCAGAATTTTTAGGCTTACAAGGTCACTACCGGACGAACTATTCTTCATACTATAAATAATATCCCTTAACTCATCAAACGTAATCATCTTTAAATTTAGTGATACGTTTGCAGGAGATGGTAGTTTAGATACAAAGACCTGTTCATCTGGATATGAGGAAATCATTTCGGTTATTTGTAGGCCTAATGAAGAAAAATGATTTAGAGATTCATTACATATCCCAGTACCATCTGCAATTATAACCTCATTAACAGTCACTTCAGTTGGTAGAATATTAGACCGCTGACGTATAACATTACGGATTATTTGCCAAGTTTTCAACGGGTTACCTTCAACATCCTTAAACTTCACGATAAATAAAAGTTCAAATAGGGATAAAATCCTTTTAATAGACAGTGTTTTTTATAACAGTGATAGAAATTCACAAAAATACCAGATATTTCGGTCATATATACAGTGACCGTCATCAGTGATAAAACAGTTTTACCACTGATGACGGTCACTGTATATGTGACCGAAATATCTGGTATTTTTGTGAATTTCTATCACTGTTATAAAAAACACTGTCTATTAAAAGGATTTTATCATTATTTGAACTTTTATTTATCGTCATGGAAAGGCAGTGTGGTCTCCGAAATAATCTAAATCCTTAAACTTCATACTAAAATATCTTTTTAGCCTCACAGAGGAGATTATTCAAAGCATTGCGGAAAGCGGGGTATTGCTCTTCATTCTCATCCTTAGTTTTTAAATCTCGTGCCTTAAACAGTCTATCTCTTACATTTATTTTTCGAAGAAGATCATGCGTTATCCATGGCTTCCTCCCATAATGTTTTTGACCTTTCGAATTCTTCACCGCTTCCACTTCCTTAACCACTTCTAAAAGCTTACCATAAAAGAGTGTAAATTTAATATTTGCATCACTCTCATTTCCAAACAGAGATACCCAATCAATATGACCCATATTATGTTTTAGTTTCAATAGGGCACTACGATCAAAAAGTACAACTCTTTTACTCTGTTCAGGAGTTTCTCGCTTAGGGATAGATAGGCCTACCTCAAATTCTGAAAAAAACACCGAAGTTGTCAGACTCCAAATTTACAAGAACTCCTGACGATCTAAAAAATGCATTGGAAAAAATATTATCCAAAAGCTTAGCAGACGTCCTAGAAAATTTATTTGGGATGTTAATCGTTGGGAATAGACCACAAGACATACACAAATTTAATAACTGAGAATTCACTAAAGACTCCATATCCAGCACGTTAATATTGAAGTCACCTAGAACGAAACAAGGATTATTACTAGTTTTTACTCTTGCCAGCTGTTCATGAAAATTTTCAAAAAAGTCTTGAATAGAACCAGAAGGAGGCCTGTATACAATTACTAGATATGCATAAAAATTATTCAATTTAGCTTGTAATACTAGTGTTTCATACCAATTTCCTTATATTCACTTAGATCGTCTCAAACTCTCGCATGGATATCTTCACGAACATAAGGCGGAAGACCCCCGTGTTGACATAACTCCCGGTTCCGAGTAAACAAAGTATAGCCAGTTATCTCTAAAAGAGCAGAATTTCGGTCCCTCAACCAGGTCTCCGTCAAAGGAAGCACATGGAAAAGATTAAGTTTTGCTAAATTCGCTACAAAATCAAATGTCGTATTTAGGCCCTGGCAATTCAAACGAAAAATCTCAAAATCTCCCGATCCTCCATGCCGACACTAAACCTCCTGAAAATCATAACTAAAAAAAATATTGAATCTTCGGCGGGGGGGGGGGTCAGAAGCCCCAACCACTAAATCTAAATTTCTATTAATACATTCTTTAAAATTATTATAAAAATTTACCTTCTAATTTTCTAAATAAATTATACTACGAGCCCCCAGGGGTAGAACAAGATCTCGAAACACTACCTATTAAATTCCAGATGGCCTGTGGTGACCAATAGGGCATGTAACAATCACAATTAAATATTTACACTTGCTAACAAACTTCCTAACAATTCGAACATTACAGGCAACTTTAAATGCTATACAATTTATATAGTCAGAAAAAATTAGCATCTCGTCCAAAATATTGCTTAAATACCTGTTTGAATGCACTCTATTCATAATTAAATTTCCACATCTCAATTTATGTTCCTACGGATAATAAATTTTTAGAACGGGCAAACAGTCAAAATTTGACTTTATATAGTTTATTTTCAGCTTATTCAACTTAGTGTTCTTCTCAGTGAAATTTATATATCGTACTCAACTGCATGGAAAAACTCTTCTTCAGTTCTCGCACATACCGTCAGATTAGTGTCATCACCAAATAAAACTAATGCCTTCGCAGGAATCACATTTAGGTCTCCACTATATACCGAATCGACAATATTAGATAAAACTCCATGAGAATCATTGATATATGGCAAATAATAGAGGACGAAGGGGAGATCCCTGTGGGACTTCAAAACCAACATCATATTCATGTTTAGCTCGATATTCATAATCCAAATATAATTTACAATCGCCTAGACAAAACCTCAACAGATTCATATCTCTTCATCTTATTCCGGCATTATCCAGTTTATCCAATAGAATTTCATGATCGACAGAATCGAATGCCTTTAAAATATCTAAAAATATAGTGATAACTTTGAAATGTTTATCTAGGCCAATATTAACTAACATTGTAAGAAATTGAACTGTATGCTCTTTAAATTTTTTCAGTCAGAAACAAAATTGGTTTTTAAAGAAAATAAACTTTTCTTTTCTAGAAATGTCTCAGTTCTAATTTAAAAAATCCTTTTTAAATTAGAATCTTGCCACTATTCTAAAGCAAGACGGCTAAACTGCTATTCAAAGTATTTTGTATTGAGGAAATACTTCTAGGAAATAACACATTCCCGTGACATCAAAAGACACACCTCTGTCTATTCCATGACACATCTGGCAGGACGCTGATCTCGTCTCGTCCTCTCCTGGCCAGGTGTAGCATCGATGATAGAAATCGCGCATAGGGAAACTTCTATTTTCCAGACAAAATTTCTTTTTAGTGTATTTCTAGCGATAAAAAGACTAAGGGATGCTTAAATTGTATAAACACCTGGATAGCCCTAAACATACATCTAAAGGATTACGCTTATTGTAAATAAAGCTTTTGTTTTTTTAATTCAAACAATTTACAACAATATTAAAACACGGAAAAAAAACAGTTAAAAAACACGACAAACAAAAATAAAACATGAAAAGGTTATAAAAAATAAAGTATAAGCAAAAAGAACTATGCAATAAAGAAAAACACATCCTAACAATCATTTACATAGGCCAAGGCTGATATTAAATGCAAATTTAAACCATATTAAGAGCTTTTAACGAAAATACAGAGCTTTTGAGGCAAGACTATGAATATTTCAAACCATAGTGACAATATACGGATACCCCCTCCCCCCTAACAGTTATTTCCCGATTGTGTGCTGACATTAGAGACAAATTTAAATCATATTAAGAGCTTCTAATGAAAATGCATCATTTCTTTGAGTGCATGATAGATTTTCATACCCCCCCCCCCCACGAACACAGAGAAAAGTCTCCTAAAACCTACACATTTAGTGGGAGTCCTAGTATGCATTTCCAAAGGGGAGGATTGATCTTAGGGCTAAATTTAAGCCATATCAAGAGCTTTTAATGAAAATATCTCGTTTCTTTGAGCTAAACTTATGAATCTTTCACACCATTGTGATAATATACGTATGCCCCATACCTCCCTAGCAATCATTTTCAGATTGCAGGGTTGATATTAGATACAGATTTGTAAGCACTATTGAGGTAGTTCCGAAAGCTCTTAACGAAAATAGAGCGTTTCTTTAAATGCATGTAAGGTTTTCACACACACCCCCCTTCCCTCCACGGAAATAGTTCTTTTAACACCTCCAACTTAACTTTTAAAATGTAGAAAACGTTACTCCATGCAATTTATGCCACTCTAGCCTACCATTATTTATCTGCCCCCACACCCCCTAACAATCATTCCTAAGACATTTTTCAAATATTCCTTGTCTAAAATTCTTCCTCAGTCTGGTGATTCAAGTTTTAGCAACCAAACCCTACGTGACACACCATGTCAACTCACCGTGGCATTATTCCATTTTATATATTTTCATTGAAAAAGCAAACAATTTTAAATTTATTGTGGATAGGTGCGTGAAACCTCAACACTAAGGTTCATTGATGTGCTGTATTTGCGGCTATAAAATGCAGCCTTTGGGAGTGTTTCCCCCTTTTTCAAAAATCAAATTTGCCTCAATAAAATACAAAACTTAGATTATAGGCAAAATTGTCGAAGATTTTTCACTGATACTGTGAATAACCAAGACTTTCTAAAAATTTTCCCCCTGAGTTTTCACGAAATTGTGAAGTTGTTTGACTACTAGCACAAATTCACCAATCTTACCACGTTGAATATTCCATTTTTCCATCGAAAAAGAAACAAATTCTACATTTCTTGTGGATAGGCACGTGAAACCTCAACACTAAGACTCTTTGATATGCTGTATTTGATGCTGTAACTTTTATCAAAACGTGTTTCACCCTTTGGGATTGTCTACCTCTTTTTCAAAAATCAAATTTCTTCCTCAAATTCTTCCTAAAAATTTCTTCCTAAAATTCTTCCTCAGTCTGGTGATTCAAGTTTTAGCAACCAAACCCTACGTGACACACCATGTCAACTCACATCACCGTGGCATTATTCCATTTTATATATTTTCATTGAAAAAGCAAACAATTTTAAATTTATTGTGGATAGGTGCGTGAAACCTCAACACTAAGGTTCATAGATGTGCTGTATTTGCGGCTATAAAATGCAGCCTTTGGGAGTGTTTCCCCCTTTTTCAAAAATCATATTCGCTTCAATAGAACACAAAACTTAGATTATAGGCAAAAATCTCGAAGATTTCTCACTGATACTGTGAATAACCAAGACTTTCTAAAAATTTTCCCTCTGACTTTTCACGAGATTGTGAAGTTGTTTGACTACTAGCACAAATACACCAATCTTACCAAGTTGAATTACCAAGTTACCAAGTTGGGATTGTCTACCTCTTTTTCAAAAATCAAATTTGCTTCAATAGAACACAAAACTTAGATTACAGGAAAAATTGTCGAGGATTTTTCACTGATACAGTGAATAGCCAAGACTTATCTAGGATTTGTTCCCTGACTCTTCACGAAATTTCGAAGTTATCTGACTACTAGCATACATACACCAATCTTATCACGTTGAGTTTTGTTATATTTTCATCGAAAAAGAAATGAGTTCTACATTTTTTGTGGATAGGCGTGTGAAACCTCAACACTAATGGTCTTTCACGTGCTTTATGTAATTGTAACTTTTATCAAGACCCAATACACCCTTTGTAAGTATTTTCCCCTTTATTTCAAAAATCAAACTTGCTTCAATAGAATACAAAGCTTATATCACAGGCAAATTGTCGAGCATTTTTCACTGATACATTGAATAACCAGGATTGTTTAAGATTTTTCCACCTGATTCTTTACGAAATGGTGAATTTATTGACTACTAGCACACATTCACCAATCTTACCACATTGAATTTTCCATTTTTACATATTTTCATTGAAAAAGCAACAGATTCTACAATTCTTGTTGATAGGCGCGTGAAACTGCAAAATTAAGGTTTTTTGAAGTGCTGTATTTGATGCTGTAACCTTTTTCAAGACACATTACACCCGGTCCGAGTGTTTTTTCCCCTTTTTCCGAAATCAAAATTTTTTACTGATACAGGTAATAACCAAGATTTTTCGACTTGACTCTTCACAAAATTGTGAAGTTTTTTTACTACTAGCACACATTCACCAATCTTACTACATTGAATTTTCTATTTTTTTTATATTTTCATAGAAAACGCGACTGAAGTGTAACTTCAATTTATTGTATTAAGTTTAAGTTAGGTTCGTTTAATTAGCTTAGCATGACCGCTCATGCTATCTTAAGTTAAATGAACCTAACTTAAACTAAGTTAACTGAATGTATTTAAATGCAGTTGCACTTCAATTTTGAATTTTTCAAAGAAGAAAAAAGTTTAAGTTTTCTTCTGAATTTACAAAAAAAGAGAAAAAATTAAAATTTGATTCTGAATTTTTCCAAAGAAGAGAAAAAATTAAATTTCAGTTCTGTGGGTTCCTAAAGAAGAAGAAGTTCCACTTAAGTTCGGGATTTTCTCAACGAAGAGAAAAAAAGTTCAAGTTCTCTTCTGAATTTTCTCTAGGAAGAGCAAAAAAGTTACATTTCAATTCCAAATTTTTCCAAAGAGTAGAAATTGTTCCAGTTAAATTCTGAATTTTCTCAATGAAGAGAAAGAAGTCTCACTTAACTTCTGAATTTTCTGTGGAAGATAGAAAAAAGTTATACTTCGATTTTGAATTTTTTCCAAATAAGAGAGAAAGTTCCAATTTAATGCTGAGTTTTCTCAAAGAAGTAAAGAAAATTTCGAGTTCTCTTCTGAATTTTTTCTATAGAAGAGAAAAAATGTTAAAGTCCAATTGTGATTTTTTTCCAAAGAAGAGAAAAATTGTTGAACTTCAACTCTGAATTTTTGCAGAAAAAGGGAGGAAAAAGTTACACTTCAGTTCTGAGTTTTTCTAAAGAAGAAAGAGTTACACTTTAGTTTGGAATTTTCTGAACCAAGAAAAAAAATGAAGTTCTTTTCTGAATTTTCTCAATGATGAAAGAAGTCTCACATCACTTTCGAATTTTCTGTAGAAGAAAGAAAAAGTTAAACTTCGATTCTCAATTTTTTCCAAAGAAGATATAAAGTTCCACTTTAATTCCGAGTTTCGTCAAAGAAGTGAAGAACATTTCTAGTTCTCTTCATTATTTTTCCATAGAATATAAATATTTTAATGTTCAATTGTGGGTTTTTTCCAGAAGAAGAAAATAATGTTGAACTTCGACTCTGATTTTTTTCCAAAGAAGAGAAAAAAGTTATCCTTCAGTTCTGAGTTCTCCTAAAGAAGAAAGTTCTATTTTAGTTCGGAATTTTCTAAGCGAAGGGAAAAAAATTTCAAGTTCTCTGCTGAATTTTCACAGTGAAAGAAAAAAACCTCACTTCTGAAATTTCGATAGAAGATGGAAAAAGTTATGCTTCGATTCTGCATTTTTCCAAAGAAGAGAGAAAGTTCCGCTTTAATTCTCAGTTTCTTTTAAAGTAAAGAAAAGTTCAAGTTATCTTCTGAATTTCCCAAATTAGAGAAAAAAAATAAGTTTTCAACAGTGAAATTTCTTCCAATGAATAGAAAAATATTAAACTTCAAATTTGAATTTTCTGTGTAAGATAGTTAAAGTTACATTTCAGTTCTAAGTTTTCCTAAGAAGAGAGAATGTCCCACTTAAGTTCTGAATTTTCTTAAAGAAGAGAATGAAAGTTCAAGATCTCATCTGAGTTTTACCATGGAAGAAAAATTTTAAACTTCCATTTAAAATTTTTTCCTAAGAAAAGAAAAATGTTAAATCATAATTTTGAATTTTCTCAAAGAAGAGAAAAAAGATCATGTTCGGATCTGGATTTTTCCGAAGAAGAGAAAAGATATAGCATCAAATACAACACATCAAATAATGTTAGTGTGAAGGTTTCACATGCCTATCCACAAGAAATGTAGAATTTGCTGCTTTTTCGATGATAATATGTAAAAATTGAAAATTCAACGTGGTAAGATTGGTGAAAATGTGCTAGTAGTACAAAACTTCACAATTTCATGAAGAGTCGGGTGGAAAATTCTTAGAAAATGTTGGTTATTCACTGTACCAGTGTAAAATACTCCATAATTTTGCCTGTTATCTAAGTCTTGTAATCTATTGAAGCAATTTTTATGTTTGAAAAGGAGGAAAACACTCGCAAAGGGTGTAACGTTTCTTTATAGAGGCTACAGCATTAAATACAGCACATCAAAGAACTTTAATTTTGAGGCTTTACGCGCAATCCCCAACAAATGTAGAATTTGTTGCTTTTTCGATTAAATATGCAGAAACAAAAAATTTAATGTGATAAGACTGGTGAGTGTGTACTAGTAGTCAATAAATTCACAATTTCGTGAAGAATCAGATGGAAAAATCTTAGACAATCTTGGTTATTCACTCTATCAGTGAATAATGCTCGACAGTGTTGCCTATGATATAAGCTTTGTTTTCTATTGAAGCAAGTTTGATTTTTGAAAAAAGGGGGAAGTACTCACAAAGGGTGTAACGGGTCTTGATAGGAGTTACTGCATCAAACACAGCACAAAAAAGAACCTTAATGGTTGAAGTTTCCCGTCCTATCCACAAAAAAATATAGAATTTGTTGCTTTTTCAAACAGAATATGCAAAAATGGAAAATTCAATGTGATAAAAATGGTGAATGTGTGCTAATAGTAAAAAATTCACAATTTCGTGAAAAGTCAATAGAAAATTCTTAGAAAATCTCGGTTATTCACTGCATCAGTGAAAAATTCTTCGGAAATTTTGCCTGTAATCTAAGTTTTGAATTCTATCGAAGCAAATTCGATTTTGGAAAAAGGCGGATACACTCGCATAGGCTGCAACGCGTCTCGATAAAAGTTACAGCACAAGATACAGCATATCAAAGAACCTTAGCGTTGAGGTTCAACCCGCCTATCCACAAGAAATGTATAATTTGTTTCTTTTTCGATAAAAATATGGAAAATTCAACGTGGTAAGATTAGTAAATGTAAGCTAGGAATCAAACAATTTCACAATTTCGTATAAAGTCAGAGGAAAAATCTTATAAATTCTTGGTTATTCACAGTATCAGTATAAAATCTTCGACAATTTTCTCTATAATCTTACCTTATTTATTCTATTGAACCAAACTTGAGTTTTGAAAAAAGGGGAACAACTCCCAAAGGCTTCGACAGGTCTTGATAAAATTTACAACATTAAATACAGCACATCAAGGAACATTACTGTTGAGGTTTGACACGCCCATTTACAAACAACGTAGAATTTGTTTCTTTTTCGATGAAAATATAACAAAAACTACGCGGTAAGATTGGTATGCTAGTAGTCAAACAACTTCATAATTTCGTGAAGGTTCAGAGGGAAAAATCTGAGAAAGTCTTGTTTGTTCACTGTGTCAGTGAAAAATCCTTGACAATTTTGCTTGTAATGTAAGTTTTGTATTCTATTGAAGCAAATTTGATTTTTTTTTTTTTTTTTTTTTTTAAAGAGGGGAAACACTCCGATAGGCTGCAACGGGTCTTGATAAAGGTTAAAACATCAAATACAGCACATCAATGAACCTTAATGTTAAGGTTTCACGTGCCTATCCACAAGATATGTAGAATTTATTTCTTTTTCATTGAAAATATGCAAAAATGGAAAATTCAACGTGGTAAGACTGGTGTATATGAGGTATTAGTCAATCAACTTCACAATTGTGTGAAGTGTCCGGGGGAAAATCTTAGAAAATCTTGGTTATTCACTGTATCAGTGAAAAATCCTCGACAATTTTTCCTGTAATCTAAGTATTGTAGTGCATTTAAGCAAATTTGATTTTTGAAAAGGGGGGAAACACTCCCAAAGGCTTCAACGGTTCTTGATAAAAGTTGCAACATCAAATACAGTGCGTAAATGAACCTTGGTGTTGAGGTTTCACACGCCTATCCACAAGAAACGTAGAATTTGTTGCCTTTTCAGTGAAAATATGTAAAACTGGAACAATGCCACGGTAGTGTGAATTGACATGGTATATCACGTAGGGTTTGGTTGCAAAAACGTGAATCCCTGGATTTAGGATTAATGTTAAACAACAAATGTCAGAAAAATGTCTTAGGAATGATCTTTTTGGGGTTTTGGGGCAGTCAAATAATGGTACTGTGGCGTCAATTGCATGGAATAACGTGTTCTACACTTTAAAAGTCAAGGTGGAGGTGTTAAAATAATTTTTGTGTGGAGGGAAGGGAGAGAGTGAAAATCTATCATACATTCAAAGAAATGCTGTAAGAGCTGTAAAAAATAGCTTAACAGCTCTTTTGTTAAATCTCTCGGAAATGCCTCAATAGTGCCTAAAAATTTGCATCTAATATCAACCCTGCCCTCTGGAATTGATGGCTAGAGATCTGGGGTAGTGGGCATCCGTACATTTTCACAAAATGGTGTGAAATATTCATAACTTTAGCTCTAAGAAACGACAGATTTTCATAAAAGCTCTCAATATGGCTTAAATTAAGCACTAATATAAATCCCCTCTCTGGAAATGCATCCTAAGACTCCTGCTAAATGTGGAGGTGTTAAAAGATTTTTTTCTGTCAGTGACGGTGAGGTTAAATTCTAACATGCACTCAAAGAGATTATGCATTTTCATTAGAAGCTCTTAATATGATTTAAATTTATGTCTAATATCAGTGCACCCTCGAGAAATGATTGTTGGGGGGTACCCGTATATTGTCACGATGATTTGAAATATTCATAGTCTTGTCTCAAAAGCACTGTATTTTCGTTAAAAGCTCTTAATATGGTTTAAATTTGTATCTAATATCAGCCTTGTCCTCTGGAAATGATTGCTAGGATGTATTTTTCTTTATTACATGGTTCTTTTTGCTTAAATTGTTTTTTGTCGTGTTTTTTAAATTTTTTTTCTGTGTTTTAATACTGTTATAAATCTGTTTGAATTAACAAAACTTTATTTACAATAAGGGTAATCCTTTAAATGTATTGTTTAGGACGATCAAGGTGTTTATATAATTTAAGCATCTATTAGCCTTTTTATCGCTACAAGTACATTAAGAACAATTTTGTCTGGAAAACAGAATTTTCCCTCTGCGAGTTTTGCGTCATCGATGTTACAACTGGCCAGGAGACACGAGACAAGCTCAGAATTCTGCTAGATGTGTCATGGAATAGACAGAGGTTTGTCTTGTGACGTCACCGGAATGTATTATTTCCAAAAAGTATCTCCCCAATAGAAAATACTGGGAATAGT
The DNA here is from genome assembly GCF_049724085.1 of Artemia sp. Qi Xiang Cuo. Lineage (NCBI taxonomy): Eukaryota > Metazoa > Arthropoda > Branchiopoda > Anostraca > Artemiidae > Artemia > Artemia sp. Qi Xiang Cuo. Next base: position 657,613 of record NC_142798.1, on the reverse strand, counting down.
ATTTTAGTCCTCTTGCTTGGAGCGCTGTCCCAGTGGAAGAAAATTGACCTTTCAAGTCCTAGTGAGGACAAAGAAAAAAAGAGAAAGAATAGAAAAAGAAATGCTTTGAGAAAAACGCGCTTAACGTTTCACCGAAAAATAAAATTTCCAAGAAGGTATTATGTGACAGTGATGTGTGCGCCGTCTTTACGTAAGATACATGGTATCATTAGTACCGTGTGGCTGACCTTACATAAAGTGTGTACCGTCATTAAGTTAAAAGAAAGAAAAATACCTTGGACGTTTCGGGCGAAAAATAAAATGTTAAAGAAGTATCATGTGATAGTGATGTGCGCACTAACATTACGTAAAATGAGCACCGTCGTTACATATGGTTTCTTCTATCGTTAAGATAAAATCAGAGATTCCCCGTGGGTTTCTGACGCAGGGTTATGTAAAATTGCGTCATCCATATTACACCCGACCATTTAAAACGGGGTAAGTCGTGTGACGTCACTGGGGATCCAGAGGGTTGCATTCACGCTAGTTCTGTTCCTTTTAATAGAACTGGTGACCACTAGAACTGTGTTCCTTTTAATAGAACAGGGATTAGGAGTTCCATAGCCCTTGTTAATTTCCTATTATTATTACTTGTCTATTATCCGGACCACAATCCGATTAATTATACTGCGTCACCCATATTAAATTTCAACAAAAATGTAAACGCCTGGAATCCCAGAAATCATGCCAGGACATATTGCCAAAGCTGCCGTGACGTCGGAGGGCTGTTATCGGAATCCGATGTTAATTTCCTAGGGATGTGAGAGGGATCCCATGTTAATTTTCCAATCTGTACGTTTGAAATCCTATGTTTTTTTTCTATCTGTGTCACAGGAATCCCATATTATTTTCCTATCTGACCGTTTAAAGGTGAGGGTGTGTAGTGACGACAAAAAGCTGTCACAGGAATTCTATGAAAAACTGCTATGGATGTCATAACGTCAGAGGACTGTCACTGGGACTCCTATATTCATCTGCTATGTGTATCACGGTTTCTTAAATGCCCCCACTACTACCATGTTCATACGAGTTTCTTTTCCTTCTAATAACTGAAGGCTTTGATTAACTGCATACAACTTGGTTCCCAAATTCGCATTTTCACTTGCCAAAACCAAAACTTGCAATTTCAAATTTAATACCTAATTTTCTACGGCAGAGCTCGCGACTTTATTTCAGCTATTTCCTTATTTGAATCTGTCACAGAATTTTCGAATTCCGCTAATTGGTTTTCTACTGCTTTCATACTAACCGCAAGACCTTGCAAAGAAATTTAATTGGCCTTTACCGTTGCTAAAATTATAGCCATGTTTTTAGCTAACGATTTGCTTGACAATTCTTCAGCCGATATATCTAACGAGACATTCGAAATATTAGAAACTCCCATATTCTTGTAGCATCCTCTTTTTTTTCGTCATCTCCAATGAACCTCTCGAACACAGTCAAATTGTGGTAACGTTGTTTTTCTGGTATTTAAGGGGATAAAGTCGTAGATGCCTTTATTCTCCCTTTATAGGGGAGATAAACTATGGCCCTAAGGTAATTAAACTTTGGTAGCGTGCCTTAGCCTATGACCGAACTAATGAGGCGTACCAGCTGGGTATGTTCGAGGGACTAACGGTAGATTGTAGAGAGGTTGGCTATAATACAATACTTATATTCAATTAACAAATAATAATACCAGATATATATTTTCTACTTGGACTGGCTGTCCCAAGTAGACCACAAGCCTCGGATAACTACAATAACATATAATAGGATACTTAGACACTTACAATGGTCCTAAAATATTCCAAGGTATTTCTAAATCAACGGACCAGAGGTCAGTCCGGCGTAAAGTTAGTATCAGTCTACCCCTTCCCATTAAATGTATCTTTTATACATTTTTATCAACCACACCTTCCTTTACCCAACCGACGCAATAGCTAGGAAGTGGTGATTTCCCAATTTCCCATTAAGCAGAAACTTGGAAGGATATATTCCTTATCTTAATTAAAAGTGGTGTTTCTAAACTTTGTATTTGCGTCTTAATATATTTTTCCTAAATTCCAAATGGACTAAATTAGAAGCTTTACCACAATACTCCACATTTAAAGAAGAGCTTCCCACAACTCTCAATACTTTACTTTTAAAAACAACTTAATTTTGCTTACAGCTATTATGCTGCCATCTTTGGGTCATTATGTGCTTACACTCTCAATGGGCTTCCTTAGGGTCATGTTTCTGGTCCAATAAAGGCCGTGTTCTTTTTTCGTCGAAGGATTTCAATTTGAAATTCATCCTTTTTTCTTTTTTTTCTGTGTCTAGGACTGAAAAATACTCTTTTTACCCTTTTCATATGCATCTTCTGTTTTAGCTTGACCCCAAGCGGCTTAAGCATTATATTAGTGGTTCTGCTTAAATTATATTTAAAGTTATATTCAAAATGTTTATAAATTATTTGAGTTTAAATTTAATTCCAATTACAATTTAATTTGTCTGTGTGATGTGGTGGAAATGCCTTGGATAAATTACACACAACATTTTTGGTTTTTTAATTTTCACATATTTTTCCAGCACAAAGCATTTTCACATATTTCAATAATATAAGCCATTTGGGCTATGTATCACATTCTCTAGGCCTAGTTTAAGTTCTGATTTTATTTCACTTTCTGATGAATTTGTAGTAAAGTCTGTAATACTGCTAGAGTTTCAAAAATATCAGTTGATCAGGTATGGTTTGGCTTCTGATGGTATGAGATATTAGTATCAGGATACATTTGAAGGGGCTTCAAAATTTGTTACTTTCCAAATGCGTCAAAAAATGATTGAAAAAAAATGGATTCGAAAGGATGTTAAGAAAAATTGGATTTCCAAAAAAAGCTAAGGCTATATCTAAAATACATATTCACATTAGACTACACATAAAGCATAATGTTTTACATATATAGTAGAAAGAAACATTCAATTTTGTAAAGTTTAATTACTTTTAAATACTCTTCTCTCTTTTAATTACTCCAACAATAATATCCCGCTTAAATCGATACATTATGTTTCTGGCTGGATTATTCTTTTCAAACTTAATACTTAACAGATTATTTCACAATAAAAATATTTATACTTTGACTCGAAATCAAACAATTACATATAACATTAAATCCCTAGTTAAAACTTAAAGAAAATAAAGTCTATATATATATATATATATATATATATATATATATATATATATATATATGTACAAGCAATGTGTAATAACTTACACAAGTATTTTTTTTCAAGTCCCAAAACTAGATAGGATATTTAACTACTGGTTAAAACTTAGTGTTTAAAAAAATAAAACACGATATAGACTAGCATTGGAATTAATTCCAATTAGTGTTTTGTTATTGCTTATAAATTATTAATGTAGAATACTTTTTGAATGATATAAAAATAAAAAACACAAAGACTAAACATATTAATTCACTATATTTACATGGATAGTTTAGGTTATATATATATATATATATATATATATATATATATATATATATATATATATATATATATATATATATATATATATATATATATATATATATATATATATATATATATATATATGTATATATATATATATATATATATATATATATATATATATATATATATATATATATATATATATATATATATATATATATATATATATATATATATATATATATATATATATATATATATATATATATATATATATATATATATATATATATATATATATATATATATATTGCTTTTTTTTGTTTTGCTTATTGCTCCATCTTTTCCTTTTTTGTATGATTGGTTTTCCAATAAATAATAATAATAATATATATATATATATATATATATATATATATATATATATATATATATATATATATATATATATATATATATATATATATATATATATATATATATATATATATATATATATATATATATATATATATATATATATATATATATATATATATATATATATATATATATATATATATATATATATATATATATATATATATATATATATATATATATATATATATATATATATATATAATTGAGTCTACATTGAGAGTTCATACTGAAAACACCTATTTTTGGATACAATCTCATTCATACAGTAAAACTGTCAATACAGTCAGACATTTGTGATTCCCTATGGTTTTTATTGAATTAATTTCATAATCGGATTTGGACTTGAAAATAGTTCACCTTGAACTTGAATCATACTATTTGCCTTGCTACATTGACCTACTACATATACAATTTGATTAGAATACTTGACTGTCCGTGACTGTGATAAGTAAATTGTACAATGAACGATCAAAATAGGAAAATTATTTTAAAGCTGTTGCTGAACTTTATAACGAGATCCATGCTTGATGGTGCAAAAATTGATCTGATTATCGGAAAAGCTGTAAGTTTTTTGATCATGGTACTATTATCGGTGCTGAAGAGTTTCTGTATAAGGAGCTGAATATTCAGAGCCGAGGTGTGAAAAATGCAAAGAATGAAGATAATGTATTTGACATTTGTAAACAGTTAAATCAGGCGGAAAAGGATAATTTGCCTGTTCCCACTTTTGTTCTATTCTCACCTTCTGAAACACCAATAATCGGAGAGGCAGTCTTGGCTACTTTAGTCTCGAAATCTAATGAACTCTCTCGGAAAATAGACGGCTTTTTAGAGAATGCGACGCATTCAGGCCCTATTTGTCCAGCTAGAATTGATACCAACGTAACAATTAACCCTGCCCCAGTTCCTACGTTTTCTATTATACTAAAAAACTGTCCTGCAAAACTGACCTCACCTAATGCTCGTAAGGACTTCGTCGATAAACTTTGCCCTGAGGCCTCAGGTGAAATAAGTGAACTTAAAAATCGGCTTCGGAATGGAAACTTGTTGTTAAGTCAAAGCGTGCAGCGAATAAAATTGCCGAGAATGCTAATAACAGTACCTCAGGTATCTTAGTGAGTGTGAAATCCCCATTGTTTATAGATCCTGAAAGGTGTACCGATCGAATACGATGAGAATCAAGTAAAATCTCTTGTACCAAATTGCGCGAAAGTTTCACTGTGCGGAAAGTCCCGAGTGTTTAAGGTCTACTTTGAGTCAAAACAAAACCTGAATCAGTTCTTAAAAGTTTCTGTTAAAGTTGGCTACGAAAAGCTTTCTGCACAAGCATTTGTATATCTCCCAAAGCGTTGTTTCTCGTGTCATAAGACTGGGCATCTGGCCTCGAAATACTCTAATCGACCCCTCTGCTCTCGCTGTGGATCATGTGATCACACCTCAAACAGTGCCTTTCCGTGTTCGGAAAAAATGATCTGTCTAAAATGAAAAGTTACCGACCATACTTGTTACAGTGTAAAGTGTCCTAATAACAACAGTCAACAAGCAAAGCCCATGGTATGACATGGATGTGTCTACTACTACGCAAGCTGTACTTTCGTGGAATATTAATGGTGGACTTTTAGTCAAAATTCCCGTGATAAAAGGTTTGCTTTCGAATTGTGACGTACTGTACTTGCAAGAGCATTTTTTTACGAGTCATAGTTTAGGCCTTCTGAAAACTGACAATAATTTTATTATCTATTCGGTGCCCGCTAAACGATCTGCTTCTAGTGGCCGCCCCTCGGGTGGTATTGCGATGCTTGTTAGGACCTCGTGCCGGTCGAGTATTTTTGATTCATGTGAATTTTTTTTCTTGCTGTCCGTGTAAAAGAGTATGTTATTGTAAACGTCTATCTCCCAACAGATTATCGCAATGACCAATCAGAATTTTTATTTACTTCTGCATGTGAGAAACTAGGGTCTTGCCTTTCAAAGATTCGCCTGTTATGTAAGTGTTATATTATTATAGGAGATTTTAACTGTAATTTAACTGACGCCTCGCTATTGCGTACTTCTATTTTGTCTGGTATTTTTGACGATTGGCTTATGATATTGCCGAAAGATCTTGGTTACACTTACACACACTATTCAAGTCACGTATCGAACCTTGACCATGCATTCTCTTCTATAAATCTCCAAGTGTCACCTGTTCACGTCGTTTGTGATTACCAACTATAAGACCACCTTCCAGTATCTGTATCTACTTATTGGTCCTCTGCTGAGTCTACTCCTACCACACAATCCCATCAGCCCCACGCCCAATTTTACAGGGATTGCGAAAATATCCAACATGATATTTTTATTGCAATAACTAATTCTGTTCTACATAAAATTCATGTTTCGTTCCAGCTGCTCATGGAAAATCCTTAATTTGATGCAAATGAAATAGGGATGTTGCTAAAGATCTATCTTGCACAAATTTGCCATGCTCTGCAATGCGCAGAAAAAGCTAGTACACCTCTTAAACGTATACGTCGGGGTGTCACAAAGAACTGGTCCAGTAATCCGAGCCTAGTTGAAGCTTGGAGAAAATCCAAATTTTGGTACCATTTGTGGCTCCAGTGCGACCGTCTTTGCTCTGGCTGGGTTTCTGACATTCGTCTTTCTACCAAAAGAAAGTTTTCAAGAGAACTATGTATCCACATGAAAAAGATAGTTGAAGAGACATCCCAGCAAGCTTCTCTGTCCCAACCTTCCTTCTGGAGAAATTTATCAAGAAATCCTCCTAGGGCCCACCTATCTGCTCAAGTTATTCCTGATTCCGAATGTAATTCATACTTCTCTGCTGAATTCTCCCCACCAGATGCCGCCCTACAGTCCGAATATGAAGATAAGCTTGATAAATTTCTGTCTAGGTGTCCAACCGACAATTTTGTTGTTTCTGCTGATTCTGTACTGCGAGCAATACAACGCCTAAAGCGTAAGAAATCTTCTGGCATCGATAAAATAAGCGCTCTTCACATTCTGCATGGAAGCGATCTGCTGGTAAACTATATTGCTCGTTTGATGCAGATGATTGTTACCCAAGGAGTTGTACCGTCTTCTTTCTAAATCGGAGATCTCACTGCAATTCCAAAGAAAGGTAAACTCCCTACCCAGTGCTCGTCCTTCCACCCTATAACACTGGCTACTACCTTCTGTAAGCTTTTGGAACTTCTGTTCATTGACCAACTGAACGCAAAATGCTATGTTCCACCTAACCAATTTGGTTTCCAGCCACGTCTCGGTTGTGCCCACGCTTTGTCAGTTGTCGCGAACACATTGATCGATGCTGATACATCACGTGAAACCCTCGTGTTGGCTGGGCATGATGTTCGTAAAGCGTTCGACTCTCTCACTCACGCCGCTATGCTACTCCATGCAGCAAAACGTGGAGTGAGCCCCTCATATATCAGAGCCCTTCGAGACATGTATTATCGTCTTAAATTTCGCCTAATACTTCACCCATTAGCTAAATTTGTCGGCTCCCAAGTATATGCACCAACCCCTAATATTTTTGTCAATGTCGAAAAAGGTACCCGTCAAGGTGCTGTTTCTTCCCCTTCACTCTTCAATAATGGAGTTCTTGATGCACAGTCAGCTGTTCCCACATCATTCATCCTTACTGGTCTTGATTTATCCCTCGTATGTTATGCAGACGACTTTCTGAATTTGAGCCGCACTATCCAGCGCATAAGCAAGATTTTTGCAACGCTACAATCTGAGTATGCAAAACTAGGTCTTCAGTTCAATGCTGAAAAGTCCGAAGTTGTATTCTTCAACTGGAAGCAAGCTTCGCCCAGGGATATTCCTCTCGGAAATAGTAGGATTAAGCCAGTAGATCATATCACCTACCTCGGTCTTCCCATTGGTTCGTCAATAATGCACACACGACAACTATTAATTGCTCACATTGAGCGTACAGTTGGGTTATCATATGCTTCTTTTGTAACTAATAAGTTACGGTTCAACAGCCATCTTCTCTCGAAACTTTTTAACTCTGTCGCTCTATAACATTATTTGTACATATTGCCGTTTTGGAAAATGCTCACAAATTCTGACAAGTCAAAAATTCGTTCAGTTTTCTTCTGGTTCCCAAAATATCTTTTACGTTGTCCTCTTGGACGCGCAATTCTTATCTGATTAGAAAATTTGGCATTGCTGACCCCATTATAGCTGTGGAAAAGCAAATTCGTGCTTATAATTCCCGTTTAGTGAAGTTGAATCATCCCTGGTCGTCAGTATTGGCCCATTATTTAAGATGTATTTGTTGTGTTTTTTTTTCGTTTTGTTTTTGCGCTTAGCGTAATTAATGCAGTTTTTAAACTGACTGATGATTTAGTCTCTTTTCGTATGAGTCCAATTTAAGTGACGCTGGTTATTATCAATTTTTGTGTCAATTTTTTTTTTTTATAATATATTGCGTATATTACTAATAATTTAATTGTTTATTAATTATCGGTTCTTTTAAGCATATTGCTTTAAGTAAAGTTGTAAAAGGGTTCTTGATTGAATAATTTCTTTGTTTCTGTTATTTATGTATATCGGAGTAAATGAATCATTTGTTGAGAGTGTTCTGAGTTCAAGACCATCGGGCGCAAGTGTCGTTTAACTGTTTTTACCGTTTCTTGTCAAATTTACACTAGTTAATATGATTATCTACTGTATATCTTATTTAATTCACTGTTGATTGTTTGGGTTTTTTTACCAATTAATGCTTGATGCAATGATGTTCATATTATTTATGTTTGTTCAGTATTTAGGAGCCTAAAAAAAGAAAAGAAACATGTCGCTTACCTACAGAGCAGTGTATAATTGTTTTTTTTTTCTTTCTCATTTTGTGTAATTTGTTCTAAGTGCTGATTTAAATCTTAGCTCCAGCGTTCGTCACTACAAACCACATGTATAACTCTTAAGTTTATTTGTATGGCTTTTTTTTGTTTTGCTTGTTGCTCCGTCTTTTCCTTTTTTGTATGATGGGTTTTCAAATAAATAATAATAATATATATATATATAAATATATATATATATATATATATATATATATATAAACTGACCTCACCTAATGCTCGTAAGGACTTCGTCGATAAACTTTGCCCTGAGGCCTCAGGTGAAATAAGTGAACTTAAAAATCGGCTTCGGAATAGAAACTTGTTAAGTCAAAGCGTGCAGCGAATAAAATTGCCGAGAATGCTAATAACAGTACCTCAGGTATCTTGGTGAGTGTGAAATCCCCATTGTTTATAGATCCTGAAAGGTGTACCGATCGAATACGATGAGAATCAAGTAAAATCTCTTGTACCAAATTGCGTGAAAGTTTCACTGTGCGGAAAGTCCCGAGTGTTTAAGGTCTACTTTGAGTCAAAACAAAACCTGGATCAGTTCTTAAAAGTTTCTGTGAAAGTTGGCTACGAAAAGCTTTCTGCACAAGCATTTGTATATCTCCCAAAGCGTTGTTTCTCGTGTCATAATACTGGGCATCTGGCCTCGCAGTGCTCTAATCGGGCCCTCTACTCTCGCTGTGGATCATGTGATCACACCTCAAACAGTGCCTTTCCGTGTTCGGAAAAAATGATCTGTCTAGAATGTAAAGTTACTGACAATACTTGTTACAGTGTAAAGTGTCCCAATAACGACAGTCAACTAGCAATGCCCATGGTATGACATGGATTTGTCTACTACTACGCAAGCTGTACTTTCGTGGAATATTAATGGCGGACTTTTAGTCAAAATTCCTGCGATAAAAGGTTTGATTTCTAATTGTGACGTATTGTACTTGCAAGAGCATTTTTTTACGAGTCATAGTTTAGGCCTTCTAAAAATTGACAATAATTTTATTAGCTATTCGGTGCCCGCTAAACGATCTGCTTCTAGTGGCCGCCCCTCGGGTGGTATTGCGATGCTTGTTAGGACCTCGTGCCGGTCGAGTATTTTTGATTAATGTAATTAATTTTCTTGCTGTCCGTGTAAAGGAGTATGTTATTGTAAACGTCTATCTCCCAACAGATTATCGCAATGACCGATCAGAATTTTTATTTACTTCTGCGTGTGAGAAACTAGGGTCTTGCCTTTCAAAGATTCGCCTGTTAGGTAAGTGTTGTATTATTATAGGAGATTTTAACTGTAATTTAACTGACGCCTCGCTATTGCGTACTTCTATTTTGTCTGGTATTTTTGACGATTGGCTCATGATATTGCCGAAAGATCTTGGTTACACTTACACACACTATTCAAGTCACGTATCGAACCTTGACCATGCATTTTCTTCTATAAATCTCCAAGTGTCACCTGTTCACGTCGTTACTGATTTCCAACTATCAGACCACCTTCCAATATCTGTATCTATTTATTGTTCCTCTGCTCAGTCTACTCCCACTACACAACCACATCAGCCCCACGCCCAATTTTACAGGGATTGGGAAAATATCTAAGATGATCTTTTTGCTGCAGTAACTAATTCTGTCCTACTTAAAATTCATGTTTCGTTCCAGCTGCTCATGGAAAATCCTTAATTTGATGCAAATGAAATAGGGATGTTGCTAGATATCTATCCTGCACAAATTTGCCATGCTCTGCAATGCGCAGAAAAAGCTAGTATACCTCTTAAACGTATACGTCGGGGTGTCACAAAGAACTGGTCCAGTAATCCGAGCCTAGTTGAAGCTTGGAGAAAATCCAAATTTTGGTACCATTTGTGGCTCCAGTGCGACCGTCTTTGCTCTGGCTGGGTTTCTGACATTCGTCTTTCTACCAAAAGCAAGTTTTCAAGAGAACTATGTATCCACATGAACCAGATAGTTGAAGAGACATCCCAGCAAGCTTCTCTGTCCCAACCTTCCTTCTGGAGAAATGTATCAAGAGATCCTCCTAGGGCCCATCTATCTGATCAAGTTATTCGTGATTCCAAATGTAATTCATACTTCTCTGCTGAATTCTCCACACCAGATGCCGCCCTACAGTCCGAATATGAAGATAAGCTTGATAAATTTCTGTCTAGGTGTACAACCGACAATTTTGTTGTTTCAGCTTATTCTGTACTGCGAGAAATACAACGCCTAAAGCGTAAGAAATCTTCTGGCATCGATAAAATAAGCGCTCTTCACATTCTGCATGGAAGCGAGCTGCTGGTAAACCCTATTGCTCTTTTGATGCAGATGATTGTTACCCAAGGAGTTGTACCGTCTTCTTTCTAAATCGGAGATCTCACTGCAATTCCAAAGAAAGGTAAACTCCCAACCCAGTGCTCGTCCTTCCACCCTATAACACTGGCTACTACCTTCTGTAAGCTTTTGGAACTTCTGTTCATTGACCAACTGAACGCAAAATGCTATGTTCCACCTAACCAATTTGGTTTCCAGCCACGTCTCGGTTGTGCCCACGCTTTGTCAGTTGTCGCGAACACATTGATCGATGCTGATACATCACGTGAAACCCTCGTGTTGGCCGGACGTGATGTTCGTAAAGCGTTCGACTCTCTCACTCACGCCGCTATGCTACTCCATGCAGCAAAGCGTGGAGTGAGTCCTTCATATATCAGAACCTTTCGAGACATGTGTTATCGTCTTAAATTTCGCCTAATACTTCACCCATTAGCTAAATTTGTCGGCTCCCAAGTATATGCACCAACCCCTAATATTTTTGTCAATGTCGAAAAAGGTACCCGTCAAGGTGCTGTTTCTTCCCCTTCACTCTTCAATAATGGAGTTCTTGATGCACAGTCAGCTGTTCCCACATCATTCATCTTTACCGGTCTTGATTTATCTCTCGTATGTTATGCAGACGACATTCTGAATTTGAGCCGCAATATCCAACGCATTAGCAAGATTTTTGCAACGCTACAATCTGAGTATGCAAAATTAGGTCTTCAGTTCAATGCTGAAAAGTCCGAAGTTGTATTCTTCAACTGGAAGCAAGCTTCGCCTAGGGACATTCCTCTCGGAAATAATAGGATTAAGCCAGTAGATCATATCACCTACCTCGGTCTTCCCATTGGTTCGTCAATAATGCACACACGACAACTATTAATTGCTCACATTAAGCGTACAGTTGGGTTATCATATGCTTCTTTTGTAACTAATAAGTTACGGTTCAACAGCCATCTTCTCTCGAAACTTTTTAACTCTGTCACTCTATCACATTATTTGTACATGTTGCCGTTTTGGAAAATGCTCAGAAATTCTGACAAGTCAAAAATTCGTTCAGTTTTCTTCCGGTTCCCAAAATATCTTTTACGTTGTCCTCTTGGACGCGCAATTCTTATCTGATTAGAAAATTTGGCATTGCTGACCCCATTATAGCTGTGAAAAAGCAAATTCGTGCTTATAATTCCCGTTTAGTGAAGTTGAATCATCCCTGGTCGTCAGTATTGGCCCATTATTTAAGATGTATTTGTTGTGTTTTTTTTTTCGTGTTGTTTTGCGCTTAGCGTAATTAATGCAGTTTTTAAACTTATTGATGATTTAGTATGTCTTTGCACGATTCCAATTGAAATGACACTGGTTAATCTCAATTTTGGTGTCAAATTTGCTCTGATGATGAATTGCGTTTATTGCTAATATTTTAAATGTTTATTAATTATCTGTTTTCTTAAGCATATTGCTTTAAACAAAGATGTAAAAGGGTTCTTGATTGAATAATTTCCTTGTTTCTGTTATTTATGTATATCAGAGTAAATGTATAATTTACTGAGAGTGATCTGAGTTCAATACTAGCGGGTGAAAGTGTCATTTAATTGGTTTTTTTTAAACGGGTATTATCATGTTTACACTAGTTAATATTATTTTATAGGGAATATATTTTTTCATTCACTTATGATTGTTTGGGTTTTTTTTTACCAATTACTGCTTGATGCAATGATGTTCATATTATTTATGTTTGTTCAGTATTTAGGAGCCTAAAAAAAAGAAAAGAAACATGTCGCTTACCTACAGAGCAGTGTATAATTGTTTGTTTTTTTTCTTTCTCATTTTGTGTAATTTGTTCTAAGTGCTGATTTAAATCTTAGCTCCAGCGTTCGTCACTACAAACCACATGTATAACTCTTAAATTTATGTGTATGGCTTTTTTTTGTTTTGCTTGTTGCTCGGTCTTTTCCTTTTTTGTATGATGGGTTTTCAAATAAATAATAATATATATATATATATATATATATATATATATATATATATATATATATATATATATATATATATATATATATATATATATATATATATATATATATATATATATATATATATATATATATATATATATATATATATATATATATATATATATATATATATATATATATATATATATATATATATATATATATATATATATATATATATATATATATTTATTTAATCACTGCAATATTTGTTCTTTTTACAACTTTTAAATAAGTCCGTCAAGACTTTTATCTGATAAGTCTTAACTGCAATTTAAAATATAAAAAAAAATCAACCCTAGCCAATAGATTTATACACTATAAATGAAAACTGTAATTAGCCTCTCTATAAGGGCTTGGCAATAGTTCATATAACATGATTTTGCTATTAAAATTTACATATTTACCTTTTTATTTTTATGATAACAATTCTGTATTTATAAAGGGTTTTCAGAATAACTTTATAACTGTATATATAATCTCAACAACATTTGTTACCACTAGATAACTTTTCCATATACGACTATATACATTTTCACATCTTTGTTTTACAATTTTGGTTCTACTTCGAAATCTACCTCTCTACAATCTTCCTTTAGTTCCTCGAACATACCCACAACTTCCCATCCCACCGCTGCCACCTGTTGTGGTAACGTTGTTTTTCTGGTATTTAAGTGGATGTGGTCGTAGATGCCTTTATTCTCCCTTTAGAGGGGAGATAAACTATGGCTCTAAGGTAATTAAACTTTGGTAGCGTTCCTTTGGCTATGACCGAACTAATGAGGCGCACCAGCTCGGTATGTTCGCGGGACTAAAGGTAGATTGTAGAGAGGTTGGCTATAATACAATACTTTTATTCAATTTACATATAACAATACCAGATATATATTTTCTACTGGGACTGGCTGTCCCTAGTAGACCACAAGTCTCGGAAAACTACAATAACATATAATAGGATACTTAGACACTTACAATGGTCTGACAATATTCCAAGGTATTTCTAAATCAACGGACCAGAGGTCAGCCCGGCAGAGAGTTAGTATCAGTCTTCCCCTTCCCATTAAATGTATCTTTTATACATTTTTATCAACCACACCTTCCTTTACCCAACCGACGCAATAAGTAGGAAGTGGTGATTTCTCAATTTCCCGTTAAGCAGAAACTTGGCAGGATATATTCCTTATCTTAATAAAAAGGGGTATTTCTAAACTTTGTATTTGCGTCTTAATATATTTTTACTAAATTACAAATTTACTAAATTAGAAACTTTACCACAAAAAATTCAAAAGAATGCCCTGACCCAGAAAGCGCTTTTTTACCCACTTGAAGCGAAACATGCAATTTACTTTATGGGCTATTCATTGAGCTAATGCGGATAGCTTAATTCACAAAAATTCAGTTCTTTATCTGCCAGTTCTTGACTTACTTTACTGAAGTCCCATCCGTCCTTGAAGATCGTCTTGGGGCCTCTTTCTTCGTAACGGCGTGGATGTACCTTTTGTATGCTTCACGGTCTTCTGCTAGGCGAAGAAGGTCCGAGAGGCGGTGAGGCACAAAGTTTTCCTTCCACCTTTTTGGGGGACGACCACGAGAACGAGAACCGTGAATTTGGCCTTCGAAGGTGATTTTTGGGAGACGGGATCGACACATCTGTTGTGCATGACCGAGCCATCGAAGTTGCTGGAGCTGGATCTTCATGAGAATTGTTTGTTGTACTTTAAGGCGCTCGAGAAGTTTGACATTTGAGATTCTATCAAGGTAAGTGATCCCGCCAATGCGGCCAAGGTACTTAGTTTCAAACGCTGCAAGTCGACGGTTGTCATTTACCTTCAGCGTCTATGTTTCACATGAGTAGATTGCGATGGGGATGATCAGGGTATCAAAAAGTCGTGTCTTAAGCCGCAGAGACAAATCCTTGCTTCGCCATATGGGCATAAGGGCCTTGAAACTGGAACTCACTTGGGCGAGACGTCTTTTAATGTCTTTTGATAGACTGTTGTCGCTGGTGATCAGACTACCGAGGTAAGGGAACTCGTCAACCCACTGGATACTCTCTCCATTAATTTTCAGGTCTGGCTTAACTGTATCCTGCGGCTTTCGTGAGCAGCACATAGCCTTTGTTTTTGATACATTTATGATCATTCCAAAAGAACTAGTGGCTTCGAACACGTCATTAGAAACGGCTTGTAGATCCTCGGGTGTTTCAGCCATTTCGTCAATATCGTCGGCGTAGGCTAGCTTATCTATCTGAACACCCCTATATGTGCGTCACAAGTTGTCTCCACCAGGGATAAGACTGATGTGAGGAAAAGGTTGAACAGCTCTGGAGACAAAAGGCATCCTTGAAGGACACCTGCGGAAGTCTGGAAACTGTCAGTGAGACCTTCACTAGTCATGACGCGACTCCCAGATTTTGAGTACATATCCTTGATAATATCTACTAGGTTTCGTGGGATTCCGTAATGGAGGAAGATATGCCATAGGCCATTTCTCCAAATAAGGTCAAATGCTTGCCTAAAGTCGATGAAGAGCTGATACAGGTCACGACAGAATTCCAGATATTTCTCTAAAATTTGGCGAACAGTGAAAATTTGATCAACGGTTGATCTTCCAGGGCGAAACCCGGCTTGGTATTCTTGGAAGACTAAGGATGACACGGCTCTGATCCTTTGGAGTATAATTCGTGTGAAGATCTTTGCAGTTTGACTTGTTAGGCTAATAGGACGGTAATTATCACATACTGCATTTGACCCCTTCTTGTGTAGTGGAACAATTGTGGCTTCGCACCAAGAAGTTGGGAAATGACTCTTTTGCCAGGCAGCGGATACAATCTTGGGGAAACGATCTATGAGTGGTTCACACCAGACTGTCAGCAGTTATGCCTGTATTCTTTCTGGGCCAGGGGCCTTGTTAGTCTTCAGCGCTTGGATGGCATCCTTGATCTCAGAACGGAGAGGAGGTGGGCTGGGGTCTGAGACAGTAACAGGAAAGAGGTCCAGGACAGCAGGGTTTGGAAAGATATCAGGATTAAGCTTTTCTTTTAAATGCTCCATCCATCTCGATCGGATACCTTCTGTGCTTTGTATCTGAGAGCCTTTTTTATCTAGCAGTGCACAAGGACTGAGGCTTTTATTGCTTGTTAGCTCATGAACTCTCTTATACATGAAGTATGAATCGCCTCTCTTAAAATCAGCCTTACACTGTTCACATTTGTCTTTAATGTAGGTGTGATGGGCTCTACGGGTGGCTTTTTCTACAGCACGCTTCAACTGCTTATATCTTTCCCTGCTCTCTCTGTCTGACCTGTTATTGTGTTTTCGTTTCTCAGCACATAATAAAATGATTTCGTTCGTTATCCAAGGCTTTTTATCACCCTTTTTGGTTCCTAGGGCAGACATCGCTACTTTGCTGATGATCTTAGAGGAGTCTTTGACCAGTTTATCGATATCCTCTTTAGATAGAGTTACAGGAATATTAGAAAGAAGGTCCGATATTTAAGTAGAAAGTTCATCGATGTAGGTTTGTCGAGTTTGATGGTCTTTGAGAAGATGTGTGTTGAAACGAGCGGGTCTATTATTCAGCTTTACGGAAGATTTCAGGAGTATCTTTAGTGCAGACATGACCAGAAAATGGTCGCTGTCGAAATCGCCACCTGCGAGGGTGACAGTATCTAGCACAGATGATTTCCACCGCCTAGAGACGAGCACGTAATCAATAATATTACGGGTTTTTCCATCCGGCGAAGTCCATGTGGCCTTACGACGTTCTCTATGTTTGAAGAGAGTATTTGTAATGGCTAGATCACTGTCACTGCAAAATTCAATGAGGCGTTCGCCCCTCTTGTTAAGTCGTCCAAGGCCAAATTTACCCATAACATCTTCGTTTCCAGTAGAATCCTTACCAACAATAACACTGAAGTCGCCAATGACAACAACAAGCTCTTTTTTGGGAACTGCGTCAATTAGTCTTTGCGGTTGAAGGCAGGAATTGTCAGACTCTTCATCTGGTTTGCTGAAGTCAGGAGTGTAGACTTGTATGATCGTGATGTTGATCGGTGATCCTTTCATTCGTATCATAATCAACCGTTCTGACACAGGCGTTACGGAAATCAGGGATCTTCGTGCCTTAGTCGACATCAAAAAGCCAACACCTTGGCGATGGACGCCATCGGTTCTCCCAGACACTATCAGACTAGTGTTGCCGATCCTTTCTTCGCCGGGGCTAGGGAGATGTGTTTCTGAAACTCCTACAATATCCCATTTATATCGGTTTAGTTCATTTAGGGCAAGATCTATTTTGCCTTCTTTAGCAAGCGTCCTAACGTTAAGGGTTCCAACAGATAAAATCAATTTAGGAGAAAGCATAGCCTCCGGGTTTGGAGTTGTCAACATTGTTAAAGGGAGATTCTGGATCGTCAGCTCGTCGGTTGCCCCGGACGCGGTAACTTCGTCGGTTGCCCCGGACGCGGTAACTTCGTCGGTTGCCCCGGACGTGGTAACTTCGTCGGTTACCCCGGACGCGGTAACTTCGTCGGTTGCCCCGGACGCGGTAGTATTGGTTCTCGTTCTTGATCGTTTGTACTTCATATTTTATAGGAAAGAAGGTTTCTTGGAAAATTTCAGGACGGCGGTAAGCCACTCCTCTCCATCCCTAGCAGGGGCCGGCTATATCTACTACCTATAAAGCGCCCTTCTGGCGTCCTGCATCACCTGCAATTTTCCCATTGCTGGGAGAAGGTTTGTGATTGGCGGGACGTATCCATACGCCGATGGGCCCTGCCCAGTGCACATTAGAGGGTCCTTCCCCCTCCTCCACCTGAACTTATGGACCCCAGACGTGGGTGCTCCAGCTATATTTCAAGACCCTCAGAGACCGGGCCCTCCCTTGGTCCGCACCTCCCTACCGGGAGGTGCCCTGCATATCTACAGGACGTTCCCCTATCCGCCACCTGGGGACGCGCTGAGTGGCCTGGGAGAGGCCGAATCTCAGAATAAACGATTGTCTTTCTCCTATCTAATAAACGATTGTCTTGTCATTATTATACGCAATTTTTATCTCTTTTTTCCTCTTTATAGACACCTTGTGTCATATAACAAGTAGGTTAGGATGCAATCGAAACTACATAATAAAAGCTATTCAAGTAATTGATAATTTATATTCTTATATTTAGAAAATACAATAATCCGATAAGGGTTGCCAGAAAGTCAAACAAAAAACAAGCCCGAGCCTTTGAAAAACAAGCCAAAATACGCCCGAGCCTTTGAAAACCAAGACTGCCATCATGGTCAGTTAAAAAAGTTCTAAATTGCCCAAATTTGTGTGTTTCACAACAATTTTCGGTGCTAAAGTAAAAAAAAAATCGTATGTCGCGACTTGCGCCGCGACACGCGCATGACCCGAAAAGTGTAGTTGGATTAGTTCTGGATCAATTTTTTGGTCCGGTTATTTCAAACTTAGCACCAATCTTTTGAAACAAACACGGTAAAAAGGTCGTCCTGGTTAAATCAAACTTGGCACAAATCTCTCAAAACAAACACGAAAAATGCGGTCCAAACGCGGGCCAAACTTCTAGTTAATTCCTTAACCTTTTTCAAAATTCTCATCATTTAGTCCATGACAAAATTAAAAAATTGTGTTACGAAAGTGCTACAAATTGAAGAACGTGCTACAGTGCTACACATTATGAAATAGTTCTAAAACAGTTCTTTCGTGCTAAAGTCACAAAAAGTTTTGTCCCTAATCTAATTCTACTTTTACCTTGCTTGCTTACCCTTCGTTCATCCTGCTTCTATTTCATGGAAGAACAACGATTTATGTGATCCGCCAAAATTCATCTGTTTTTAGCTGCAGTTTTATGCGTCATAATGGTTAAACAGCTGTGAACTCTTTTTACTAACTTTTAGAATTTAATATGACTTATTCCAATGAATATGCTAGTATCAACCACAAGCCGAAGACATACAATATCTTTGTTTTATTATCGCATAAAAATTTTTGGTACACGTTATTTGGTACAATTGCAACACAATATTTAAAGATAACTTTATGATTAAAGTCAGGCCTCAAAAAAAATATAAGAACGGGGTTAATACAAAAGCCTTCGCAACCCCAAGATGAAATAATAGGTACAGATTAAAAACAAAAACAAAAAAGAAAGGCACTTAGATCCATAAGGCACTAAGAGATTTAAGACCCAAAGGAGGCTAGGATATTATCTAGATCGATTAGATCCGTTGTTTGGTCAGCTTCGTCGACTTCACAAGCCTTATGAATATCACTATTGAAAAGCAGTTGCAACACAATATTTAAAGATAACTTTATGATTATATTAAGGCCTCAAAAGAAACGTGAGAACGGGGTTAATACAAAAGCATTCGTAATCCCAAGATGCAATAATACGGACATATAAAACAAAAACAAAAAAAGGCACTTAATTGTATAAGGCACTAAGAGCTTTAAGACTCAAAGGAGGCTAGGATACTATCGAGATCAACTAGATCGGTTGTTTGGTCAGTTTATTTGGCTTCAAATATCACTATTGAAAATCAGTTGCAAAACAATATTTAAAGATAACTTTATGATTAAATTAAGGCCTGAAAATAACGTGAGAACGGGGTTAATACAAAAGCCTTCGTAATCCCAAGATGAAATAATATGGACAGATAAAAGAAAAGAAAAGAAAGGCACTTAGTTCCATAAGGCACTAAGAGATTTAAGACTCAAAGGAGGCTAGGATATTATCTAGATCGACTAGATCAGTTGTTTGGTCAGTTTCTTCGACTTTACAAGCCTTATAAATATCACTATTGAAAAGCTGCATACGCTTTGTAAGCTCAAACGTCGAGCAACTCAGGCCTTATGAATATTAAATAAAAAAAAAAAAGTTTTTTAAACTGAAAGTAAGGAGCGACAATAAAACTTAAAACGACTTGAAATTATTCCGTATATGAAAGGGGCTGTCCCCTCCTCAACGCCTCGCTCTTTACACTAAAATTTTTTATTGTTTTAAAAAATAAAGTTGTGAGACAGAGTCAAACTTTAGCGTAAAGAGCGAGGCGTTGAGGAGGGGACAGCCTCTTTCATATACGGAATAATTTCTGTTCGTTTTAAGATTTAATGTCGCTCCTTACTTTCAGTTTAAAAAACTTGTTTTTTTATTTAATTTCTGATCGTTTTTTAGTTAATGCAGCTTTTATTTTGACTCACCGTAAACTAAGTAAACAAAATTTGCTTAAAAATTTTACTCTTCTTTTGAAAAACGGCTGTCTCTAAATTTGGTTCTGACGTAATTTACAAGTTAACTTACGTAACGAATTCGTATATTTTTCTTCTGGCAAAAAATACAAAGTTGCAGATTTTTCCAGATATGAGCATGAAACCTATGTAATAGGGTTTTCTGATACGCTGAATCTGACGTTGTGATTTTCATTAAAATTCTTTACTTGTAGGGGATGTTTTCCCCCTCTTTAAAAAACCAGGTAAATTTTCTCAGGCTCGTAGCCTTTGATGAGTAATACTAAACTTAATAAAATTTATGTATTTAGAATCAGCATTATAAGCCCATTCTTTTGATACATTTATTGACATCAAAATTCCGTTTCTAAAAGTTTCGATTACTATTGAGCCGTATCGCTTGTTTTTTTTTTTTTTTTCTATTACGTATATGGTATTACTTATATGAAGGGGCTCTCCTATTAGTCAATACCACGCTCTTTACGTTAAAAGTTAAAAAAGAAATTAATTCACAAACCCCTGAATCACAAAGGCCGTTTAATTAGAATGGATAGCTCTTTTGAAAGCACTAAAAAAAAACTGTAGCGTAAAGAGCGAGGTATTGACTTGGGGGTGAACCCCTTCATATACGTAATAATTTCTGTTCGTTTTAAGTTCTAATGTTGCTTTTTACGTTCAGTTGAAAAAACTTGTTTTTTTAAATTTAATTTATAATTATTTTTTAAATATAATGGTTGGAAATCCGGCGCCCCCATCATAGAAATGTCCCTTACCCCAAAGAAACATCCTCCACGGAAAGATTCTCCCGATTAGCCCTCTCCTCCAGCCCCCCCTCCCCACCAGAAAAAAATCCTTCCTGAAAATGTCTGTATACTTCCCAATAACCAATACAAGATGCAAGCAATGGGCAAAGTTCCTAACTTGCAGCCCTTCCCCTGGAAACTAGGGAGGGGGGGTTAAGTCATCCTAAAAAACATATTTATTAGATTTTCGACTATGCTGAACAAAAACAGTATCTCAAAATTTTAATTAGGTGACTTTGAGCAAAAAATGAGCGTGGGAGGGGGCCTAGTTGCCCTCCATTATTTTGGTCACTTAAAAAGGGCACTAGAATTTAATTTCCGTTCCAATGAG